>NC_092344.1:16848669-17153619 GCF_963676685.1 Mytilus edulis
TGCAGGATCATCGATTATATTTGAAACTTTTTGGTGAAATATAGCCCTTTTAGTTGAGTATTTTTCACAATGTAAAAGAAAATGTTTTTCATTTTCAATTTGACAAGATTACATACAGAGCAGTATCTCTCATTTCTGGAAATATTTAGATGTCCTCCTCTTTCAATTGTCAGTAACCCTACATATTCTTTAACACCATTTACCAAGGACGAAATTTTACAAAATCATAAATCTGTCCTTCTTTCTTTTGGTATCAACATCAAAGAAAACGAAGAAAATTTACCTTCATTATACTGGATACCTAAATTACACAAAACTCCATATAAAGAATGATACATAGCTGGTTCTTCAAAATGTTCGACTAAACATCTTTCTTAAGTACTGACTACTATTCTTTCTACAGTTAAAGATGGGCTTCAAAAATATTGTGATGAGATATATTCTACCAGTGGTATAAGGCAGATGTGGATTCTCAAAAATTCGAAAGATCTACTGCTTAATCATCACAATCTTTGCAATTTTGCAGCAACATAAAGACTTTTGATTTTTCTACTCTATACACTACTATTCCCCATGCTCAGTTGAAAGATCGACTTCACCACCTTATAAAACAGAGCTTTTTCTATAAAAATGGGAATCGTAGATACAAATTTCTTGTTTTGGGTTACAATAATTCATATTTTGTGAAGAATCACACTGAATCTTCCAGAAAATATACTGAAGATGACATTATCTGTTAATTCGCATTACTATAAGACGTGTTACGGTACTTATCTATCCCAAATTTATGTATTTAGTTTGATGTTATATTTGTAATTCTCATCGGATTTTGTCAAATTTGTTGACGTTTTTCTGTTATATTCATGTGTTATGGTAAAGAAAATTAATCACCGCCTTCATTTATTAGATTTGATTTTGTTCAACGTAATCTGAACGATGTTTTACGTTTGAAGTTAGATTAAAACAAACCGGACATATTTATAATTTAGTTAATTGCTGTTAATAAGTGTTGCAATGTGCATTGTGTTTGGATGTAATATCAGTATTTAGTTCTATTATAATCTTAAATAAATCCTAATTCTATCTTATTTTTGAGATATAGTTTTTCAAATGTGACGTCATTTTTGTGCTGTTTCAGAAATTCAAATGTGACGTATTTTTTGTGCCTTTTCACCACTTCGTATGTGACGTAATTTTTATGACTTTTTGCGTTGAGGCATGCACGATGTCGGGTGTGTCTATTTTATGTATTTTTTGGTCTTTGTATTATGTATTCGGGTTTTGTTTTCTGTAATTAGTTAAGACTTCAGTTTTATCATGTATATCTTTTATATTCATTTGATAAAATTTACTGTTTGCAATAGAATAAATTGTTCTAAATAATAAGGATGTTTTTTATCACAAGCAGAAAACCCTAGTCGTATTTGGCACAGCCTTTTTCAACTTTTGATCCTCAGTGTTGTTCAACTTTGTATATTTTTTTTACTTTCGAACTTTTATATCTGGGCGTCACTTGTAAGTCTTGTGTGGACGAGACGCGTTTTTGGCGTATTGAATTTTAAACTTGATGCCTTTTGTTATCTATTAATTATGTGTTTCTTTGCCTAATACGTTCTCCTATTTATTTGTATTGTAGTCCTGTAATATTATGTTGTCATTTTAATGATATATTTAACATTGCCATTAAAGTGCGAGGTTTGGCATGCCACAAAACCAGGTTCAACCCACCATTTTTTTCTTTAAAAATGTCTTGTACCAAGTCAGAGAAAATGGCCATTGTTATATCATAGTTCGTTTCTGTGTGTGTAACATTTTTACGTTGTGTTTCCGTTGTGTCGTTTGTTTTCTCTAATATTTTAGTGTGAATTCACATTACTATAAGACGTGTCACGGTACTTTTCTATCCCAAATTCATGTATTTGGTTCTGATGTTATATTTGTTATTCTCGTCGGATTTTGTCTAATGCTTAGTCCGTTTCTGTGTGTGTTACATTTTAATGTTGTGTCGTTGTTCTCTTATATTTAATGCGTTTCCCTCGGTTTTGGTTTGTTACCCCGATTTTGTTTTTGTTCATAGATTTACGAGTTTTGAACAACAGTATACTACTGTTGCCTTTATTCATATGGATCTTACGTATTGCAGCTATGTCACTTTTGTTTTTTAAGATATCAACATAAGGTGGTCTTCGGCCTATTATATAGACACTCTTGAAAAAGTCTAACTTTTTTGATTCAAGTAAATTTGCATTTTGAACTTGCAAACATTGGTCATTAATTCTTTATACATCCCGCCATTGTGTAATTAAGCCATGGTCATTTTTTGTATTATTGTTTTTCATTTTTGCTTAAGTATTTTTGGTTTGAGTGTCTATATGCCATTTTGATTTTCTTTGTTAAAATAGCTATTTGTTTTACAGTGATTGTGAGTTTAACAAAATGTTGAAGTACCTTAAATTCTGACAATTTTACCTATCATGTCTATTTGTTTTGCTCACACAGTGTAGTCATTGTTATGGAATTCTATGCAACTGCCATACAAGTGAGAGGTTTAGTTAACTTTTAAACCAATTTTGATCCACCGGTTAATACATAAGGAAATGCATGTACGAAGTCAAGAATATAACAGTTGTTTTCCAACAGTGATATATTTAAGCTTTTGCTTTTGTCATTTGATAAATGCTTTTTCATTATGAATTTTCCTGGGAATTTGGTATTTTGTTCTATTTTACTTTTTTTCATATATAATTAAATATCACTGGTTACATAAAAAGTTTTCAATAATCCTTCTTAACGAAATGGATTGTCCAAAGGCCCAAAATCCTAAATCCATCAATTGGAAACTTTAAAATACTGATGTATTTAGTCGAGGATTATGTCATGCAATAGATTAAATGCGAGATAGAAGACGTAGATACCCTTTCCGAAGGTGGTGAGGTCGTTGATACAAAAAAAAAACTGCTTGATAAATGAATTAGGTATTGACTTCCCTTGGAAACATAACATATACCAAAACGACACTTACCAAGGAGGGAATCCTTGAAAAGCATGGGTCTGTACTATGTTGCTTTGAAATTTCAACCAGGGATGACGAACTGGATATCTTTTTTCATTGTATTGGATACAAACAAAGTTATATTGCTGTGTCTTCCATGTGCTCAACGAAATTTCTTTCTTAATTATGAATCTCAATATGAAAATCAATTTTGTCAGCAATCAAAGCCGGGATTCAAAGTTGTCGTAAATCTACATATTCTAGAGGCAGCGTAAATCAAATACTAGAAAATCCCAAAGATCCCTATTAAAGAACCTCTAATCTAAGATTTCTATTGAATTAAAACATTTGACCTTTATACCCTTTGCATAAGTGTTTCCAATTCCAAATTCAAAGAAAAAATGAAAGAGCTAGCCCTGCTTTATTTCATAAAAATGAATAGTCAACGTAGAAAGAATTTCTTAGGGATGGATAAATCGTACTTTGTAAAAAATCATTCTGATTGAAACAAAATGTTTGGTGACACTGACAATGCCAATATGCTGGATTTCCTAATTGGTACGTTTGGAGTACGCATTTTCCCACATATAATCGGTATTCCAATGGAAACCAACTGTGCTCCTCTTTTTGTCGACTTGTTAATTTATCATTTGAGGTTGTTTCGTATATCAGCTCCTTGAGAAGAATGAAAAGTGTAAATGTCCGGGAAAATCAGGTGCAACAAAGATCACAACTTGAAATAACAAATCAACTACATTTTCTTTTAATTTTTTTTATTACATTAAAGCAACATATTGGATTAGTTTATAGATAATGCATATTTTTAGATTTTAATTGCCGTACTACAAATCGACTGGTGTCAGGATGGATATAATGCAAGGCCGGCAGTAGGGATGTATTCTTTGGGCAATCCTGAGACCCAACGGTTGGTTATACGACAAGAAAACCATTACAATATGCATTAGCTGACTTTTATACCGACAACAAATATTATTTTCTGCAAAGATTTGCATCATATTCTACCGGCCACACTTAAGTGGGATATTATTTTCTGAAGCATGCAGATTTTAATAAGCCCTTTGACTCTTTGTAATGTGAAATAAATATCACTTACTAATAGTTATCAGAGGTACCAGGCTAAACAATTGATCTAGTCTGGATATAAACTTTAACAATTAGTATCCAGTTACAATAGATATATCACATAGCAGCATAAAGCAAGGCGCGAAATGAATTGTTACGGAATTGTAAAAATACACATCACTTTGTGAGGAAATTATTGAATCATGCGTATGAAAGGGAGAAGCTATGGTTTTATGTTGGTTTTTTTTAGTACATTTTTACTTCGCAGAGAAGAAGATAAGTTTTTCAGAATTTTTTAACGAATGTAATAGCAATACATTTTATATAACCTAGTCAGAATTAAATAGTATAACCCCCTCCCAAATCATATACTAGTAAGTGGCTGTTATTATATAGGAATTAAAAATATTTGATCAATTAATCATTTGATAGAGTAAAAGGTATATGTAGATGTGTTAAGAACTGACACGAACTGAGTACGAAATCATGACATATGTATGTATATATTCATGAGTCAAAGTATTATTTCCAATATTTTATGTGTGAATAAAATAAGATTTTCAAAATCCTACACATGAATATGTGGATTCATGCTTGTTTTGAAAGTAGCATGAAGACTTTTGTATTATTAAATTCATCTCAAATAATGTCTCTTAAACACTTCATTATCATCTGCATCGAAGCAAACTGCATTGAAAGTTGATAAATTCCTAGTTGATTCTTCAAAAGAAAGATCTGTCGTTTTGAAAAAAATAAATATATACAGGTGTATAAAATGAAAAGTTTCATTAAAATCTTAAATATCTCCGCTGCCTGAACATCCGAAAACTGAAAAGCGTGAAATAGCTTAAAAAAACTGATGTCATATCACAAACCCCCATTAATATTTGGTTGACGTTTTTTTTATGGGAATGTTATATTTGTTGTTTACAGAAAATGTCAATTTCTCTGCACATTAATAAAACTCGATAGACAATATGGAATTCAATTAGTTTTGATAAGGGGAGATAACTCGTTTGCAAGAATTTTTACATTATTTCCATTGAACTTTATGCTCCTTTTGTTTCTTTCATTCTATTGTATGAATTCCTCAGTGGCTATCCTGTTAATTACTGTTCTTACGACAGGTTCGATTCGTTCATCGTCATCCGTGTTCTGGTAACCTTTGCAATATGAATCGATAGTTAAACTTGTCTCTTCCAAACTCGATCTTTCATTTAAGGGTGAATGAGGAAGTAAAATGTCTGGAATGTTTTCTACTTCATGCTGTATTTGCTGTCCGTCACACGACACTTCAGATATCTCACCGTCTGTTTCTGCAGATGACGTATCAGAATCGTCATCAGAGCTATGCATTATAAACTCTCTGTAGGTACCGTCATTCATATCACTATCAATAGGAACGTTATGTGAAGTGTTATTGTGCTCAGATGTCTGCTCTTTGAATTGATCTATCACGAGTCCGTCTAACACCGAACTTGCATCATGGCTATTAAGTCTATGTAGTCTTGTAACATTAGAATCATCTGTATCGTTATATCGTAATTCACCCGACCCATCAAAACCACTGTCACCACCAAACGTTTTCTTTTTCCCCAGCAAACACTCATATTCGGTCGTATTTGTTGTCTAAAAGTAAAACAAAAATATTATGACAAAAAAAAATATTATGACAAAACAAAAATATTATGACAAAACAAAATGAATGACAACAAATTGAAGACAACCATTCATTATAAACATATGACCGTTATAAGATATCTCCTATAATTACCTTTACAAGATATCTCCTATAATTACCTTTACAAGATATCTCCTATAATTACCTTTACAAGATATATCCCGCAATTTCCTTTATAAGATATCTCATATAGTTTCGATCTTTATAATATATCTTATAAATTATCACGGTGAGATATCTTATAAACTATAAATTTTCTAACATTTTTTATAAAATAAATGTGATATGTTATAAATTATATAAGATAACTGATATGAAAACATGTTTATCTGATATCAAATAAAAACGTTATACTATATCTTTTATGCTGTATAAGATATCTGTAATGCTTTCAATCATCAACGCGGCATGTGGAGCAGGATCGCTTTACACACCATTTTAAAGAGGAGTTCGTGTCGTTAAGTCAGTCATTAGTTTTCTTGTAGACTGTTGTTTGTCTTTTCTTTGGTTTTTTTATATATATTTTTTCTTGTACCATGGTGTTGTTGGTTTCTCTTTGATTGATTAATTTTCATTCTCCTCCAGTATATATCACGTCACTTAAAACAAAACTCATTTCAGAGAGATGTGTAATCAATTTCTTTCCAATCCAGTTTGGCTAAGCCTTGGTTTGATGCATAACATAGGAGTAATAATGTAAATAGGTTACCTTTTTAATTGGAACAGTATAACTAATTTTGGTCTCTTCGTCGACCTTCTTACATTTATGTCTGAAAATAACATAAAAAATCGGTCAACCGTTTATCAAAATGTTCATGAATTATATTGATACATCCAAAACGTCACAAGACTTTCAAAGTTTCGAATTTGTATTTCATTTGGGGATTATTTGGAGTTAATGTAATGCAAGAGAAATAAGAAGCTAAAATCAAACGTTAAACAAAAATGCATGTAGTGCTACTTTGACATATTCACCATTTCCTTTCTCAATTTTACTAATTGCAATTTACCATATTTTTCACCAAAATGTCAGTCGAGGTACAATAAAACGGAAGGTATTTGCGTAAATCAACATACCTCATAGTCGACGTCAAATGGTTTTTTTTTTAAATATAAACAACAAAGAAAGCAATATAATTTCCTAAATAGTCAACTTAAAAAAGTACAAAGACAAACATCAACTAATAACAACATGATAAAAACCGACCTCATATTAGATGTATAGCACACGCATTTAAAAATCTAGGAGAAATATATTTATTCACTCAGTCTACGTTAATAGTCTTGTTCCTGTCATATTCATATAAATAAAGGACATTTGGGTCTATGACACTAATCCACAGGCAAATAACGGAAATACATCTATAGGGTTAAATACAATTTTAAACAACACAATCTGTTATCATGGTTATATCCAATACCGCTTATGTCGGATAAATCAAATGTAAAGTTGAAGAGCATTGAGGTACCAATGTCTTATTTGTTGTTTGATTTCGTTTCAATTAACTAGTGTTTTAGGAAATCAAGTGCATGTGCGGTATATAGTGAATACGAAATAACACACAGTTCCTAGCTTAAAGTTACCTTAATAATCTCACTCCAATAGTAATTAAAATGACGAAAGCAACAACGCCAGCTGTCGCTGAGCTACCTACAATTACAATGTTTTGGGAACCTGAAATAAAAACATTAATCTTGAAATAAATGATCATTACAATCAATTAGTCGTTGCTATATCTAATGCATTCTGGAATATGTTTTCAATTTTATACTTCGAAAAAAAGAGTTTCATATAAATCAAGTGCGAAATCGAGGAGCATTGGTGTACCAACATTCCGATGTTTTGACATAACAATTATAATTCATGTCAACACAGACTACGGAGGAAGTGATACACTCGTCATGACTTGACTTTCATACATTGACATAATTAACAAATTGCCTTCGAATTGTATGCGTCTTTAAACAAAAGGAAAATATAATGAAACGATAAAAACTTTTCAGAAGTTCCTTTTTTTTTAATCTTATTTGAAGTACTTCATCAATGCAATGTGTGATTATCTGTGTGATAAACATTTTGAATGCATACAAAAGTAGGAGACCAATTATTCATGACATGAATATAAATGTATGCACAACACCACCAAAACCGGGACCCAAATCTTAATAGATTCACTCTACTAGTTTATAGAATGAAATTCAAAACAGTGTGGCTGTGGCCATTGATTGACACATTAAAATCATCCATTGACTGGGACAATTTAGGTGAACGTTTGTATGTAACGACCACTGCTCACTATGTACTTTTTAAAGACACTTAAACTATGGGGTCACCAAAGGTTCTCAACACCTTAATAAAGTAATTCGAAAAATTAATGAGAAATAACACGATGTTTTGATTTATATCAATTATATAAATCAAATCATAAAGGTTATTCCTGATTAATTTTTCGAATTATTTTATAATTAAAGGCGTTAAGAAACATTTGGTGACCCCACAGTTTAAATGTCTATCGTAGGTACGTCGTGAACAGTGGTCGTTACAGACAAACGTTCACGTAAATTGTCACAGTCAATGGATGAATTTAATGTGTCAATCAATGGCCATAGCCACACTGTTTTGAATTTCATTCTAATTCATTAATATATTTGATCAGCATAAACTATTACCTTGAACTTCCGGAACATCATAGTAAACAGGTTCACTCCACGGACCATTGGTTTCCTCAAATTTGTGTTTCGTTCCAACCTGGATACTGTAACGATGTCCGTTGCGCAAGTTCGACAAAACATAAAAATGCTTATCGATTGATGCATTTCTAGTTTGGTAATGTCCTGTCAGAGTAAAATTAAATTCGTTATACGTTTTATCAATTTATTGTGAAGTGTCCAAGTATTTTCAAAGTGCATTTTCAACGCTTTGATTAGATAGATTTTTGACACTATTTTCACGATTGATTGATGATTTCCATAAAATGTGAAAAAGATAACATCGTGATGATGAGCGTTTTGGTAATATAGCATCACATTACCCCCTTTAATCTCTCTATTAGAAAATTTAGCACTGGGTGTTGCATATTAAAAAGTGCCCATATAGCCATTTATTCTTTGTTGGCACGATTTTGAATATAATAATTTTGTTTATAAATTGAAGTTATTTTAATAACTTTTGCAGTTTGCTACTTTTCGAATGGTTTGTCTGCTCAACGTATCTGGTGAAACATATTCCAGAAAAAACGGATTATTTGTGCTGATATATGTGCCATACGTATGTGTTTTGTATACTTAAAAGAGGGACGAAAGATACCAAAGGGACAGTCAAACTCATAAATCTAAAACAAACTGACAACGCCATGGCTAAAAATGAAAAAGACAAACAGAAAAACAATAGTACACATGACACAACATAGAAAACTAAAGAATAAACAACACGAACCCCACCAAAAACCAGGGGTGATCTCAGGTGCTCCGGAAGGGTAAGCTTTGAGGAGAATTATTATGAACGGTCTTGTATTTAAACTAACTGCAGTATTATTAAAATTTACAATTGAACTTAATTACAACATAATTGAAGGTTTAACTTTTTTACTGTAAATTTATTGCTTTGATTCAAGACCATCTCTCCTGCCTATTGTCTTTTTCTTGAAACGATTTCTATCTCTTTTCAAGTTTATTTTGAAAACGGGTAAAGTTGGTAGACCACAAAAGATGACACAGACAAATGAACAACAGATAGATATGAACATCAATCAGTATAAAAGATGCAATGATGGTTTTAAGTGTAGATTAACTCTACTATGAATTCCATTGATAGCTTTCGAAATTTGAACTTGCTATGTTACCGTAATTCGAAAAAATATAGTCTACATTATAGTAATCAAAATTAGTTTTCTCTGATTCGTATTGAAGATATAACTTAAGATGTGTCCTTACCTTTACAGACTTTTCTCATTGTTTCACAAAATCGAATTAGGAAGGACCCAAAAACTCCTCCACTTTGTTGACAAGTATATGGTTTCCACTGAACTAACACAGCGTTATAGTTGTATGGTAATTTTCTTTCAATTACTGGTCCAATTGGGGGTTCTGTTACAAATACATTAATATCTAAATCATCGAATATGTTTTTATCTATTACTGAGATTCTCGCAATAGTCCTAACGTTTTGTGTTGTAGAATGCTAACATAATTAAATTATACAATTATATATAGTCATTTGCATTGTTGTCTTGTGAATAGTTGTCTCATTGACAATCATACTAAATCTTTTATAGTAAAAAAAAAGCATTGGTGTCTTGTGAATAGTTGTCTCATTGGCAATCATACCAAGTCTTTTATAGTAAAAAAAAACGTTGGTGTCTTGTGAATAGTTGTCTCATTGGCAATCATACCAAATGTTTTATAGTAAAACAAATGGGAGTTAAAGCTAGTACGGACATTTACATATCTATAGCACATTTGTTTTCTAGAATCGATTGACCGATTTCATGAATATGTGTTTTACCTTTGTTGAAACCACTTGATAGGTATATTCCAAAAAAAGATTTACAGGTGTCTGCCATCAATGACCTACTGTAACCTATTTGTTTTTTACAGATGTATGTATGCAAATCATATCACAAGTTTTTAAAGAACACAATACTGAAGGAGACCTGACGAAAATGTCAAAAACAACTGTAGGGGACTCTTGATTAAGTAACATTTCCACAAATACAGATTCCTGTAATACTGCATATTATTACATTAACATTGTTATCACAAGTAATTGCTCATTCAATCAAATACATTCTGAAATGATCCTCAATTAATCCAGTATTTTGCTATTTAAAGCATAAATACGAGTAGGCGCTTAGTGTGCCGTATATTGATAGTTTTCTCTATGTAGAAGACATACTGCGCAATATTTCCTTTTCGGTCTATATGAACACGTTGCTTTTCAAGTGAAGTTGTAGGTTCAAGTGCAAGTTAATAACACGCATTCACCATTTACAACGACGACAAATAATGCATACTATAAAAAAAAGAATCTCATTATCCAAATCTCCATTTTTAACATTATTTATACATCTACGATTAACCACGGAACGATTCAATGTCCAACCAACCTTCATTGGCAAATGTAATAATGTAGATGTTATGACAGTCATCTAGAAAATAAATAAACGTAACTATATACCTCCATTAATGTGATAAACACAGTCCTCGTACCAGTGTATCCCACTGCTTATTAACAGTCCCTCTATTGTTTCTGCTCCTAGAGACAGTCCGTACATGTAATCAGAATAATTCCCTATGCCTAATGATATAACAGTAGACGTATTCATGCTTTCAATATGCAATGGGAAAATCCTGGACTCCAGTGGTTCCTGAAAATACAAATAACATATAAACTGTATAAGTATTTACATAATATGGAAGACATAATCACGAGCGTATGTGTGAAAGCTGCGAAATACACTAACAACTGGAAAGGTAAATATCCACAATTCGAAAAATCACAGTTCGGTCTCTAATGAAGACGCACATTACTTGTTTTCAGGAAAGTCATACAAGACCACGAAAAAAGTAAATGTGTTAAACAAATAAGACGTTTAACATAGCTAGATAAACGAAATCTACATGAAACAATATGGCTTATCAAGACCTAGACAATGACCACATATTCTTGCTTTTCATCAAGCTTATAAGGGTTAAACGACTGAAATCGAAACTTAATCAGTTTTTATGGTCACCACCACGAATTGGTTAAACGATATGATATTATCTGTAACACAACTCACTAGCGACAATATTTTTTGCGTATCTTAGATCTTAAGATGTCAGAATAGTCTGATTTTTAAATTAACCGATTGTGTCCTCATGTACCAGATTGTGAAATTTTTACTGAGTTTGGATTCGCATAACTTACGATGCATGTATAGCAACAGAAACGTACACTCTCAAGTGGTGACACCTGGTCTTACTCCTTTAGAATTTCAGGCAATTTTATTAGTGTTTTATATGGATTAACACTTGCGTGTCAGAGCTCAAACTCTCACCATTGGAGAGTCACCTATTACATTTATGTTAAATAAAACAATATTGAAGACGCAGCTCATCTGATCAGGCATAAATATAACACTTGTTTAAGAAATAACAATATACAAATATGTTTTTCCTAAGTGAATATACACAAAAACTCACAAAACAAATGTTTGGTAAAGTTCCTTTACACCATACTACAGTCACGCTGGACAATTCTTTGAACGAACTGTTATCAGTTTCAGGTGATATTTTCCAAGTTAATAAAACCAAACTGTTGTTCAGCGTTTCTACCTTAAATTGTGTAGGTAATGGTGGACCTTCAAAAGAAATGATATTGATTAACACATTGTAATCAACATATAGACATTTGTATGCAATTGTCATACAAATGGGATGTTAAACTGACTTTAAACCCAGATTTTAGTAGACATTAGAAAATGCTTGTACTAAGTCAGGATTAATACACTTGTTTTCCATTAATTTGATGTGTTTGAGCTCTTGATTTTTCCATTTGATACGGGACTTTTTGATATGAATTTTCTCAGGAGTTCAATTTTGTTTTAGCCTTTTCCATCATTGACTCTCATATTTATTTATATCAATTTACATCAATACTGGCTTCAACTGATTTTTATAGTTCGTTCTTATGTTGTACTGTTATACCACTGTCCCAGGTTAGGGGAGGGTTGGGTTCCCGCTAACATGTTTAACCCTGCCACATTATTCATGTATTTGCCTGTCCCAAGTCAGGAGCCTGTAATTCAGTGGTTGTCGTTTGTTTATTTTGTTTTTCGTTCTTTTTTTTTTATATAAATAAGGCCGTTAGATTTTTCGTTTGAATTAATTGTTTTACATTGTCATATCGTGGCCTTTTATAGCTGACTATGCGGTATGCGCTTTGCTCATTGTTGAAGGCGGTACGGTGACCTATAGTTGTTAATGTCTGTGCCATTTTGGTCTCTTGTGGACAGTTGTCTCATACCACATCTTCTTTTTTATATTCATAATTATTATCAAAATATGCTAGAATATAAAAACATGTCAAGTATCAATGGTCTAGAAATATAGCATTTAATTCGAGACCATCGTGTTTTTTTTTGTGTGTGAAGTAAACGCTAACTATTATCTGTAAGTAGTTATCAAAAGTACCAGGATTATAATTTTATACGCCAGACGCGCGTTTCGTCTACATAAGACTCATCAGTGACGCTCAGATCAAAATAGTTAAAAAAAAAGTCAAATAAATACAAAGTTGAAGAGCATTGAGGACCCAAAATTCCAAAAAGTTGTGCCAAATACGGCTAAGGTAATCTACTCCTGGGGTAAGAAAATCCTTAGTTTTTCGAAAAATTCAAAGTTTTGTAAACAGAAAATTTATAAAAATGACCATATAATTGATATTCATGTCAACACCAAAGTGCTGACTACTGGGCTGGTGATACCCTCGGGGACGAAACGTCCACCATCGACCCAGTGGTGTAAATAGTTATCAAAAGTACCAGGCCTTTTCCGTTTTACTTTTTGAGAAATCCTGACGCATCAAATCAATGTCGAGCCTCCTGTAGATGTGTCCTCTATCCCATATTGCGTCGTAAACGTTACATATATAAAATTGAGAATGGAAATGGGGAATGTGCCAAAGAGACAACAACCCGACCATAGAAGAAAACATTTTAGTGTTATGTCGTTGTTCTCTTATATTTAATGCGTTTCCGTCGGTTTTAGTTTGTTACACCGATTTTGATTTTTGTCCATGGATTTATGAGTTTTGAACAGCGGTATACTACTGTTGCCTTTATTTACAGATCTAACATTGTTGTGTTGATGTTTAGACGAGTTGTATACATATATATATGTGTCATTTTTCTGTAATTTTGTATGTATTATGAGATTATTTGTACATTCTGATTT
The DNA here is from genome assembly GCF_963676685.1 of Mytilus edulis. Taxonomy (NCBI): domain Eukaryota; kingdom Metazoa; phylum Mollusca; class Bivalvia; order Mytilida; family Mytilidae; genus Mytilus; species Mytilus edulis. The sequence goes on from NC_092344.1 coordinate 16,862,361, forward strand.
TACTTATACAGCTTTCAAAAACTCACGGAGAAAAGATTTCCAATTTCAACGATATTTTTATACGAATCATCTTGAAATCAACCATTGTTCAGTCTATATGCATCTCGAAAAGTATGCAGATTATATTCATCTTTACATATGTTAAGTTTATCATACATCTTTAATAATATACAGTTTATCTTGAGAGATGTACATCAAGATTACTTTGGGTATACTATAGAGGTGTTGTAAAAAAAAAGATGCCCCTTCGTCATGCAGTTTCATATAAAGGGTTCATACAACACTTCACGCGTGAAGGAATCACTTCTTTCTTTCTTCGATTTCGACATAATCGAATTTTACTTATCACTAAGTCAGTTTGAACTCACATGTGCAACACGAAGGGATGTGGAATCAAGAATCAGGATCTGTTTACCCTTCCTGAGTACCTGCATTTTTCCTGAGTTGTTTTTGTTGGGATTCGGTTTTCTCAGTCATAAGTTTTCGTTTTTGTGTTTTGTGTATTATTGTCATTCTTTTGGTCACTTTTCGATTTGTGCTATATGGTCTTGTCAGTTTGTCGTCAACTTATGAGGTTGAATATCCATTTAGTTGATTTTGACTCATTCTTAATGAAGTAACACATACTTGGCTTTCGATGTATTTGGTATGAGCATTCTTGAGAAAGGTTATTCGGAACAAGATTTATCAAATGTGCCTTTCGGTTTTACAATGCAATGCATATTTACAGCAGGGTAGTAAACTAAACAAGAATATAAGCAATATCGGTTTTAAATTTCTTCCAACTATTAAAAAGCATCCTACATAATGCTACAGCTGTTTGAAAATATAGATGAACCCGCAATAGATATTAATGCGCCCTCCTGGATATATGACACCTAAACAGGGGAAAAACTTGTAAAATAGATATCAAAGGTACCAGGATTATAATTTAATACGCGTCTGGCGCGTTTCGTCTACATAAGACTCATCAGTGACGCTCATATCAAAACGGTTAAAAAACCAAACAAGTACAAAGTTGAAGAGCATTGATGACCTAAAATTCTAAAAAAAAAACAGTGTGCCAAATACGGCTTAGGTAATCTTCTCCTGGGATAAGAAAACCCTTAGTTTTTCGAATAATTCAAAGTTTCGTAAACAGGAAATTTATAAAAATGACCTTATAATTGATATTCATGTCAACACCTAAGTGCTGACTACTCGGCTGGTGATACCCTCGGGGAAGAAACGTCCACCAGCAGTGGCATCAACCCAGTGGTGTAAAAATGCATCTACGAAAAAATTAAAATGAGTAAGAACACAATGTCAGTATCATAGTTATTTCTTATTGGAATAAATACTTACGAGAGTTATCAGGAAAAACAAAGATATGAGCATCAGGGACTTTGGGATAACCTCTTCTATTCATCTGTGTTAATTCTATCCGACTGACTTCATTAGGATCAATCATAGTGTCTAAAGATACTTTTGTGGGTGGGATTAGTATTTCCTTGTTGCTCTCTTTATCATTTAACGTTATAATTGTCACCCGATAGTTAGTTATATTCCCACATCTCTTCACGCGAGAAATAGGCTGAAATAATGTAATGCAATTTTGAAATGTAACGTTTATAAAGTAGATAATGCAATAATAAAATTCAATTTTAAAATATGATTGAGACGTTTATTCTGTAGATAATGCAATAAGTTTATCTGCAAGAAGTTTCTCAAATTCAAAACTAGGATCAAAATCAAAATGCAGAAAAAATTAACCAAACATATTTCATGATTTATATATCCATGTTTTCTTTTTCTAAACCAATGTATGCTATATATGGCACTGATGCCAAATCGGTTTTTTTTAATATTTTTTTTTCTATAAATGGATATTTCTGTATTTTTGGGAACTCTTGGCAATGTCATTATATGTCATTTGAATATGCAGTTCATTAACCACTCACTTTCCAGTATATCTTTACACACGATTCGTTGACACTTGAGAAATATCCAGGATAAAATTCGGGAACTGCCTGTGGAACTAAATGATATAATAAATATTCTATTAATATTGTACAACTTTATAACAAGTAATGTTTCATTCAATATACATATTTAAAAAATTCGATGGAAATAATTTCTTTCCAGAATTTGGAAATAGGAAATTAACTACTATAGTAGAGTTCAGAGTTGAAATCAATTGGATAAGATGAATTTACCTACAGTTTAGCGGAGAATTCAAATCCCATCAAAAGATTTTGATGATAAAAATCAAGTTAACAAACAAATAATGATAGAATCGCATGAACTTTAAAAGAACTGAGTCAGGTATGTTGACAGGGTGATGTTAGGCATATGCATTGAATTGTACAGACGTAATTTTGAAAGACAATACTCTAGAACTAAAACCATTGGCTCAGAATAATTTAAGCAACTCAGCTGAATTCGGCATAACCTTTAGAAATAGCAAAGAAAGGTACCGAGATTATGATTTAGTACGCCAGAATTTAGGGTCTTTTTCAAATTTTTGGTCTTTTAATTTATTTATTTTTTTCGAGCGTCAACACGTATCTGGCGTTCACAGTCTTAAGAATGGTTTATATGGTGAGTTTGTTTGAAGTAGATCTTTATGTCTTCATTCTGTATTCGTATTGTTTTAGGCAATATTGAGTTGGTGGTACTAAAATGTGCGAATAAAATACCGACCTTTTCATAGTAAATATAGGTTACAGTAATATTGAGATCTCATTCATCGGTTTATAAAGTTAAGAGAACCAACAAACTAGTAGAAATCGCACGAATTCCAAAAAGAACAAGACCGGAAAGGCATTTCATGCTTAGTTTGCACAACCCGCCATGCGAATATGAACTCATTATAATATCCAATTAAGACCATAGCAGCTTAGAAGCTTGGAAGGCGGAGGCAGAACTCATACGTTAAGCTAATACTTAAATCTATTAACGTAACGTTTACCATTAAACTCATTAAAACTGTGTATGATATTCAAAGCATTTTATTACTGTGGATTCATTTACTTTCGTGGGTATCAATTTTGATGGACCCTTGAAAACTTGCATATTTGTAGATATTTGATTTCGTGGTTTTACCAATCTCTGTATACAAACCCTATTGAACATATGTAATTCGTTGAAAATTTGAATTCGTGGTTCATCAGTTCCCACTAAAACAATTTGAACTTTATTTACCCTCATATACCCTTTTTAAGTCAATGCATCGCTTATGTAAATCGTTAACTTGGCTACTAACTGTCATCATCTGTAGTAACTGCAATGTTGAAAGCATCACTCCAGAATCCAGATCGGTTCCCATTTCTTGGAATAACATCAATTGCTAAATCATATGACGTAAAGGATGTCAAATTGGTCAAGGTAACGCTACAGTTGGATGGTAAAGACTAAAATAAATTTGTTACATTTGATTATTACATCTTAAAGTACTTTGTTGCTGCTAATGTATGTATCTAAAGAGTACATTTGTGATCAAAGCTCATAGCTGAAATTTCTTAACATCAAGTTAATATCCAGATGCAAACATTGAGAAATTTTTACCGAACATTGTCTGACGCCATTTACGGTTATCGGTCTGACATGCTTATTTCTCACATTTGAAGTTATTTTATTACATGAAAGGGTTCAAATACCGACTTAAAAAAAGGCAAAATAATATTACATTTAAAAGAGGGACGAAAGATACCAGAGGGAGAGTCAAACTCATAGATAGAAAATAAACTGGCAACGCCATGGCTAAAAATTAAGAAAACAAACAGACAAATAATAGTACAGAAGACAAAACATAGAAAACTAAAGACTAAGCAAGACGAACTCCACCAAAAACCTGGGGTGATCTCAGGTGCTCCGGAAGGGTAAGCAGGTCCTGCTCCTCATGTGGCACCCGTCGTGTTGCTTTATTATTTTATTATTTAATAGTCCCGCAGAATGTTAATGTTAACATGTTTTCATAATGAGTCTTGAATGATTTTTTTTTAAAAATAAACGTGTATTTATTTCTTCAGCTTAAAATCCTACAATTGAGAGATCATTAGTGAATGTGAAATTTACGACTAGGAAAATATTTCAAGTAGTTTTTCAAACAAATGCAAAACGTAAGTTTAATGGTCAAGAATTTAAGACATTACTATGTTTGTGAAATATTATATGTTGACATAGATTGACTAACTACAAAAGATATATTGACATTTATATTTTTATTTAAGAAACTTTTATTTGACTTATTCGGCACTATTTTGTGAATTTACTAGTACCAATGATGGCATAGCCAGTGCGTAATTGTGCTGTTAAATTATATGGTTTGTTATTAAGTAAGCTACCGTTGACCCTACTGTGAACATAACCAATGGTATGTGTTGACAAAACAAGACTTCTTTTATTTCAATGCAGATACTGACATTGTCTTATTTAATGATCCTAAAAAATGCATTTTCATTGACGTTTTTAATCATTTATCAAGACTTTGGTTCAAATCATCATTCGATCATATATAAGCTCTCACATACTATCAAGAACAATAACAACATGTTTATGTCATGTAAACTCAATGAGTCTGGTATTCGAGGTGAAAATGACAAACATTGATTTGCACATTTGTTTGGATTATTTAAGCTAAAAGCACAGTAATTTTTCTTGATATTCATGGACTCAACCTTTCCTTCAATCTGTAACTCGATGACTTGAATTATGAATGCTTTTACTACTAAATGTTTATGTTGTCTGGACAGAGGTCAATAAAAAATTGTTGATTGTTTTATTCAGGGTGTCGAATATTAAAACCTTTGTAAGATGTTATTCATTACAAGCGTATAAAAATAAATAAAGTAAGGTAAAGTTCAATTGAAAAGCACTTAAATTTGATACCGAATATACATATTTTTCACTTGCATGTTATTCTTTATATATAAAAAAGAAGATGTGGTATGCTGTGTTCCTTTCTGTATGATAATCCTTTTTATTATTCTGTGAAACAGGTTCTTTACTTATTCAGCAGTACTATGTTAAAATGCCATTACAAATGTTTGCCTAACCAGTGAGTAAGCAGATGTTAAATTATAGGGTCTGTTACCCAGTAAGCTACCGACATCGACGTATCTACTAAAGTAGAAGGCTGAATGACATGTGCTTGTTTTCTTATTATCACTTCACGATTCAGTGATATTTTTAGATTCTATTGACAATATATCAAGCCAATAGAAATTGTCCTAATTTTAGGTAATTGAATAGCATCAAAATCAATCCGTTTTTATCAATTTGATATATTATCATTAAACAGTCCTTATCTTGTATAGTCCTTTCTCTAGAAAAGTACTATTATAAATAAATAAATTTGTTTGTCTTTCTTTCGTTTATTTAATCAATCTAAAAATATTTCCTTTTAACCTGATTTCTTAAATTATGTCATATTTTAGACAGGTGTTAGTGATAATAAGAAATATATATCAGGTACACCGACTCAAATTGTGCATTTCTTACGTAGTTATAAAAATGAAATATATAGTCTGAATAACTCATAATCCATATGTATTTTCTTTCCTGAAAATAAAGTTAAGGAAAAAATATTTAAAGCTACCAACGTATAGATGATTTTTTATATGAAATCTGTAGTCGAAAACTAATCAAGACATGTAGTTCGAAGTCTGTAAGAAAATAAGTTTTATACTAAATGTAGATCATTAAGTAACACAAATCACCCTATAGACCAGTGTACATAGCAGATGACCAATAGTGACACAAATTTGTCAGTATAGCAAAAAACTGATAATAGTTTAATATAAACAAGATGTTAGGCATTTTAAATAGCTAACTAGGACCGCCTGTCTAATTCCTCATATCTTTGACCTTGAGAAAATCAATCGAGTTGATAAGACCAATGATAATCTGTTTATCACTATTTTACTGATGACGACGTTGTCAATTTCATTGACAACATCACATGCCATCTTAGTTTCTATCGATAATTTTTAATATCTTTCGACTCCGCTGAGAAAGGAAATTATCATTCAGCAAGATCAAAGGAAAATAGCGATAATCATTATTTTTGAGAAAAGCTTGATCACAAAATAATCACCTGGAAGAGGATAAAATGCAAGCAGGTTATTTCTTTTTTTTATATATAAAATCTGTGGTTTCACTACATTGCAATATTGAAATATATATAAGAAACAAATACTGCTAGATCAGAATTTAAATCAGAGGCATGAAAACATGAATAATCATTCAGTAGTGTTGTTTCATTACTATAAGTTCTTCTTAACAATAAATTCACTTAACATAACAATTAAACTGTTACCTCCCATTCCTTCAAATTGTTGTTTCTTGCATATTCTGATCTGTACCGTATTCGAAATTCCATTCCCTCATGCGTGGATGGACATTTCCACTTTAAATGAATTTTAGATTTTGTTTGATATGTCTGCAGACCTTTAATTCTTTCTGGTTTAACTATACAAAAAGATATCACAAGGTGTTTGTTTTGTTCACACATCGTTGTCAATATAATGGAATTTAATGTGAATGTCATACAAATGCTATAAAGCAATACGAAAATGACAGGTGTTGTCCATTCGTTTGATATGTTTGAGAAATCCATTTTGCCATTTGATTAATTATGGACTTTCCGTTTTGAATTTTCCTCGGAAGTTTAATATTTTTTGGTGATTTTACTATATCCTACTTGAAAAAATTGTGAATACAAAGAAAGAGAACTATACAGCTTCAAACTCTTTTTTCTTTTCGTCGTATTGGTATTTCGAGGTTGAAAAAAAACTGACTATGTATAATGAAAATTAATTAAAACTCATGGAAGTAAAGCAAATATTATTGACATGTATGACTATAAGTTAATGGAGGAGAAAATATAGGTAACATGTCTAAACATACGTACAAATATACAAATCTTTGATGTGTATACGCTCAGTCTGATATCTGGTGGTAGTTCGAAGGATTCAGTCAAAGTCAAAAGTTTAACTTAAAATCAATTGTGCATTATTTGCAAATATCATGTGTGTTTGAGAGAAGGATTTTAAATTGGCTACATAACGCAATTATATTAGGTTGAAATAACATAAAAACAGTACACACATTCAAAAATAAGATTCTATACATGCATGATATTGCTAAATGAATAAAAGAAAAAAAAATCAGTAATGCAGTAAGCTAATAGGTAATGCAAGCAAATGAAAATAAACTTTATGAATTAAATGCGTCCGAGGCACTTCTTGGGATGTATTTTACCAAATATTAACATAGAAACGTAAGGAGCAATTTGACCAAAGGGAACCTTAGAATAATAGCCTAAATCATCGACAGTCAACTTTGACTGCGTTGGTTGGAAATCTTATCTTTTAATAATTTCTTGGTGTATTTACGGTGGATTTTAGATAAGTATGTATCTGTCATAATTCATGCTAGTACCAAAGCACTGACTACTGAACTGATTATGAGGTGCGATTTTTTTTTCTTTTATCATTTTAATAAGTCACTCAGTGAATTTGGGGAATAAAGAATAGTTTTTAATGTCATTCATTTATGTTCTGTCTTTTTCCAAGTCTGGTAAACAAAGTTTTTTCTCAAATATTTTGTTCGTGATTCAATAATTTAAAGTATTCAAAGTAGTCGTCATCCAGCCATAGAGTACTCATATTAATATCTGGACTTTAACATATTAATTGATAGCAACTTCACTTCATGTCTGCATACATTGATTATGTTTATGTAGTAAAAAACATTCAGGAAATACTAACCAACTTGTTTGTTGTCAAATTGAATTAATCTTGTCATTGATTCATTTGAATGAGAAAACTTCAGTGTGAAAATCGTGATACCGACATCACCAGCGAAGTTCAATTTCTGCAAACATCTGTCGCTGGGTGATACTTCGGTATAAGAGTAGGCGGGGAAGGAGATATAACTGTAATAAAAGAAGAAAAAAAGTGTCATTATTTATCGGTATAAGTGCTGTTTATAGACGAGAGAAAATATATCAAACCTATGTTCCTCCATACCTTGCAGAATATATACTTGATAGATGAAAACTGATCGAGTCTATGCGCAAAGGAGTCTGACGAGTTTTTAAAAACCTTTATCAAATTCATTGATACATATATTGTGTTTGGAATTTGGCTGTGTATCAATGAGTATAGGGTCATAGTTAAATTCAATTGACCACTACACTCACTCACTAATATAGGGATGTAAAAGAGCACTGGTATACAGGATAGAAAAATCACAAAACAAAACATTTTTTTTTCTCGATATTACATCTAGGTAGTTTCTAAACCGTTACGGTAGTAAAGACAAAGGAGGCTAACCTGAACAAGTTTCATATAGGGTATGCGACACATTATTCTACAAGTATCTGTGATACATCAAATACGGTGTATGATAAATTATTCACACTAGCAATGATAAATATGGAAACTCTTAGAAGAAAAACCTCAACTGTAAATAGTAATAGTCTCAAAATAAAAACTACTATTTTTCATGCAGTACTGTATTGTTTCATTCGTCGAAATTGATCATACTAAGATAAGTTGGATGATTTTGACAACAATTTATTTCAATTACCCCTAGTTGATACTATGGACACAATTTTTTTTTTTTGCTATACAGGTGGAAATACAGAAATAAGTGATGACAAAATTTATTCTGATTCAATCTAATAAAAACTTAGTTTTCTCTTTCTACCATTATATTTGATTGCTCTAACACATACTTCTAACGTTCATAATTGAAAGAAAGGTCTGAGTTTACATCGAATAATAAAAAACCTAGATGTATATTGTGTAAACAAATAAATTCCAATGATTTAATTAAATATTTGCGTATATGACTCTTCAACTACTACGCTCCCGAATATCCTTGGTTTTTAAACATTCGGCTATAGCGCGTTCCTTAGAAGGGGAATCCAGAAAAGCGCGTCCAACGCATGAAATTTCTTAATGTTATTTTTCTACATTTTTTACAGAACATATTCAATACCGCTGCTAGTGGACCATCGGTCGCAGAGTGTATCTTCAACTCAGTATTCAGTAGTTCAACACACATGATTGATAAAAAGTTATTAAAACAACAAGTTACTAATTCCAGTTAAAAGCCAAGCATGTACAAGAACTGAAATAGTCGTAGAGCTATATTCCCAAATACGGCCTTACAAAATAGCCAAATCCATCTGTCAACAAACATTTCCATCACTTTAAAAACTATAAAGAAACTCAGGTGTGATGCAACTCAATCAGATGACGTTGAACTCAGATGAATTTGGCTATTATTTGTATGTCCTTTTGGGTCATATAACTATTCCACTGTTTCGATCCTTGGCTTTTAAATATTCGGCTTTGCGCGTTCACAGTTCAGGTAAATTCATAAAAGCACCTCTGACTCATCAGATCTATAAATGTTGTTTTCATTTTGTAAAACTTTGAGATGAGATGTAGTTTATACGATAAAACAATTTTTATACTAACAGTGTTACATTCCATTCCTTTCAATTGGTTATTAAAAATACTTACTTTATTTGGTAAGACACTGTTATGTTGTAACTTTCTCCGGGGTGTATTTCACGGTTGAATATTTTTTCTATGTCAAACCAGCATGACATTTTATTCCAATTAAAAACAAAGCAAGACCAGGAAACTGAAGACAGCGGATATTCTAAAAAATGAAAAAATAACTGTTGGGAGTTTAAATTACTCAAGCGAAACACCGAAACTAAAACTTACAAAGTTTTATAGCTTACAGTCAAAATGCTTTTGATAGGACGAACAAAATGTATGAGGTTCAAGTATTTCTTTTAAAACAAATACAAATATATTATCCTAGGACCATTTGCATTGGAAATACTTTTCTATTACCATTGACCATTGACGGCTGATACTATAACTTAATATTAAATTACATAAATATGCAAAAAAAAAAACACAAATTAGTGGCTGATGCTCTTCAAACATGAAGGAATTCGTTATCATATATTAAGGCTAGGAATACAAGTTATAAGCGGTATTATTTAAATTTCATTGTAAGGAGAGAGACAACAAAATATATTTGATAGTCTGTTAGTCTCAGTCAATTGGTTGACTTTGTATATTACACCTAGATATTATTGTTCTCGTTAATATATTGAACTGTAAAGAGTCTTCCACTTAATATGCATTAGGCGTATACAGACAGCAGACATCTTTTGTTTCACTCCCAAATTATATTTCTTAAACGTTCAAAAACAAAACAAATGTCACAATAGATATGAAATAAATTGATTTATTACTATAACTTACTAGTATTTTTGTATTTACATCCCTTGGGTATACTAAATTCATGATATCCGCTAACTAAAGTCCAAAGATAGACAAAGGGCAGTAGTTCCACTAACTTGGTTGATAGCATGGCTTCTTTACAATTTCTTTGAAGTCATTCTGCATGCAAGTGTAGAATAACTACAGACTGAAAATAATATATAACAGTGACATCCAAAGTCTATACCCACAAGGCAAATAAAATTAATATTCTAAAGATTCAGAATAAAAATAAAAATTCCCGATTGAACAATATGATTCTATCTCCAGGTCTAAAACGTATCAAATAGTTATCAAAGGTACCAGGCTTATAATCTAATACGCCAGACGCGCGTTTCGTCTGCATAAGACTATAATCAGTGACTCTCAGATCAAAACAGTTATAAAGCCAAATAAGTACAAAATTTAAGAGCATTGAGGACCCAAATTCCAAAACGTTTTGACAAATGCGGCTAAGGTAATATATGCCTTGGAAACTACAATCCTCAGCATTTTGAAAACTTCATATTTTTGTAAAGAGGAACTTTATATAAATGACTATATAATGGATATTCTTGTGAACACCGAAGTGCTGACTACTGGGCTGGTGATACCCTCGGGAACGAAACGTCCACCCGCAGTAGCATCGTACCAGTGGTGTAAATAGTTATCAAAAGTACCAGGCTTATCATTTAATACTCCAGATGCACGTTTTGTTTACATAAGACTCATCAGTAACGCTCAGATAAAAAAAAGTTATAAAGCCTAACAAGTACAAAGCCGAAGAGCATTGAGGACCAAAAATTCAAAAAAGTTGTAGATTGACAGAGAACTTATTAATCCCAATTACTGCAAACGAAAAATAATGCATGATCATAAAGGCCTTTGTACGAAATTCTACAGAATGCTATTGCTTACATAGAAGCTATAAAACCAAGAAATTCAAATAGTGAAGGTCAAATCATGCCTTCAAAAACGGACGCCATCACAATTTATTTGGTCGTTATGACTTCAGTTTCATAAATGGCGATGGAAGTGTTTCAATTGTTGTAGCTACAATCCCGTCGTCATTTCATCGGTTGTGACCTACCGAATTGAACTTAGCTACATGAGCAACAAGAAGGGTGACAAATGTTGAGCAGGCTCCGCTTGTTCACCCAGAGCATCTGAGATCATTCTCTGATGGTTTTTTTTTAATATCAACTTCTGTGTGTCCTTTGATGGTATTTCGGGGGGGGGGGGGGGGGGGGGGGGGGGGTGGGGGTGCCATTGTATTGCGACTTATTTGTTTGAATGTCCCTTTGGTACCTTTCGCCTATCTTTTAAAACCGCACTTCAGTATATAAAACAGTGTCTTATAGATGTAAAAACATAGAAACTGTATTATTGTTCGAAAACAGAATCAAACGTGTTATTTACAGACATCTTATCACACTCCTTGACTAACAATATTATTTGTCTAACTAGAGTGGGGTGCGCATATTCGCCTGGGACACAATTTCGCCGTTTTATAATTTTGAGTTGTAAATACTTCAAAAGATGGCTGAAATGGAAGAAATATGCCGGTAACTAAGATTTTTATAACAAATATGATTTTATTTTAAACTGCGACAAAATTGCGGCACTTACCGCAAAGGACCGAAAAACGGATAACGATTTTCGGCCAATTTTCGGAATGAATAACACGATTTCAAAGAAGTATTTCTTTGTAAATCTTTGACTGATTGCCCTAAATTTCAGTTCTGTACACCTTTAAAATGTCTGCTATTGTCATCTATAATGAAATTGATTTGAAAAATATTGTTTAAAGCTGCAGTTATTTGGGTTTAAATAGATGTATAAAAACGGCGAACATGTGTCCCCCATTGACAAAACATCAGGCAATTTCAAACACCCTTTAATCTAACTTTTCAGATGATTATTTTCAAACAAACACGTTTTCAAGCTTAAGAATATTTTGCATTTGAAGTTATCTTCATGTAGAAATATCAGTTTACTTCAAAAACATATAGACCTGAACATAAACTGTGGAAAACATGGAAAGATATGGCGAAAATGAGCACCCCACTCTATATAATTCATTTTGTCGGAGGACTATAACAAAATTTTAAGACTCTCTTCACATTCGTTAGATATTGGCATCTGGTCTATTTCTAAATATATCTATAAAGGGTATGTTGATTTTGTAGTATAGAAGATTTCAATTTCATTCGTTTTTTTTTGTTTTTTTTTTGCTCAGTGTATTTAATACTTGCAGGAAAACTTGATAAATCAATGTTACTTATAAACATGATAAAGAAGCGTATTTTAAGTGATACAGGAACCCACAGTTGATCAGTCTACAAAATGTAAAACTGGTGAAATATGAATTTCCTGACTTTTAAAATGATAGACAGTATCCTACAAAACTAATTAGAATTATTTTTCTACATGTTTGTTGCAAAGCTTACTATAATATCATGTAAACAGATGAGTTGTTAAGCTTAAGATAATAAAGTAGATAAAATATTCATAAATGATTACTACTGTCACATGCTGTGTCTGTCTTAAACACAGAGTTATATATAATCTGCGTATACACATAATAGAAAAACAAAACGTATGGGGTATCTATTCATGACACAAAATCTGTACATGCATACATGCATATGTCCTTTTGTGTGTATATCTTATTAACCTTTCAATAAACAAATTAACGCCGATTAAACAATCAATAAATGCATTCGAAATTTTGACTTACCATTCATAGTTGAACAAGTATTCCAAGAAAATGTTCTATTCATTACTTTAAAAGCGTACACAAGTTATGCTATTTTCAAAGAAATGCACAAAAGGAAGTTTCTTAGTATTAGTTTAAAACAGAACTAACCCCAAAAAATTGATTTCTTTCAAAATCAGTACAGGGTTGGCAGATTTTATCTAATAGAGTGTGTTATTGTCTATTTAATATTGCACGTGGACCGAAACAACGACCTGTATTGTTTAATGATTGTTTACTTGTAAAGAAAAACATCTTTGCAATACAAGTATTTATTAAAACAATTATTTCTGAAGATCATAATGCAGTGTTCCTTCTCTCTGGTCGTTCACCTGTAAGTTTCGATAATCTCAAATTTCTTTACTAATTAGAGTGCAGCATTTGAGGTTGTGTATTATCATGAGGGGGGATAGGACCTTTATTGGGACTCCGGGATCGGTTGTTTTTAAGCTCGGGATTTCGGGATTGACGCTTTCGGGATCCGGGAATTCTTTTTTTTTAATTTCGGGACCTCGGGATTTCGTGTTTTTAAGCCCGGGATTTCGGGATATTGTGTTTTAAAGCCCGGGATTTCGGGATCAGGACCCCTCCTACCCTCCCTCTATCATGTCCTTGAAAAGAAAGTCAGACTAAAGATCACTAAACAAAAAGTGTGTGACAGCAGATCAGACGTTAACGACAATACAAATGACATTGTCATGATTGTTTATAAACATTTAAATCAGTTTTGGTATTTGATCCTTTCTGTATATATTACATATACCCTCGCCTTGCAACACCTCTCCGTTTACAAGATGCCTATCATACTTTATTCTTTAACTGGCAACTGCGGTACATTTTGGTTGCAATGACAAAATTGACGGTGTATCCTGTATATCTAATCCCTCTGCGGCTCGGTGAATTTATATATGTAATGAATGTTATCAACACTTTTTCCTCGACGCTGATATCATTTCCTATCATATTTTATTCCTATACCACAAATGACACCAATTTTAATTAACTATAAGAACGTGTGGCAATATTTCAATGCTGACTACCTCAACTCTACACCTCCTGATTGCTATAAAACCAGGTCAAATCCATCATTTTCTACACAAGGAAAATGTCTGTACCAAGTCAGGAATATAACAGTTGTTTTCCATTTGTTTACTGTGTTTGAAATTTTGATTTTGTCATTTCACAATAGTTTTTCTATTTTGAATTTTCCTCATATTTTTTTTTCTTTTAAACTTTTTTTACATACAGATTCAGTCAGACCACGTGCTATTTTCTGTCTTTTAAGGCTGTAAGATTACTGATGAAAATCAGAGTTAAAACAAAATGTGTCTATAAACTCATGCTACCTTTTTCTTCAAATATCCATATATTTCTTAAGATTCTCTTAACACCTGTCCAACGCCTTTCACTGAGTCTTTGACAAATTTTCTATTATATTCGTAGACAAATTTCCTAATACTATCGTTTGTGTCCGTAAATCACAGCTTTGCCAAGTATTCCTCGCTTTAAACAGCTGGATTTGAGAAAATTAGTTCAACTGTGTTGAATATAAAGGTATGACCAATGTAGACACAAAATAATGTTTTATGAAGAGGTGAAAAGTAAAATCACAAAAATACTGAACTCCGAGGAAAATTCAAAACAGAAAGTTCGTATTCAAACGGCAAAATCAAAAGCTCATACACATCATCAGAATGGACAACAACATCATCCCTTTTTAACTTTGATTTCCGATATATAGATGTCCTCTTACTAAAAGGTTCATAGTTTGGTGAATAGTGAATACGTTTAACCAAGGATTTGTATAATAAGACTATATACAAATCCTTGGTTTTACGAATCTATTCAATATAACTGGATATAAAGGATACGTTAGGGCAACAGTACACCTTATCGCTATTCCCGGATGACCCGAGAATCTGTCCCGCTTGAATTATTGACGTCATACAACAATCACTTTGTGGTGACAGAAATTTTGTATTATGAAGTCAAGATTTTTATTGGAACCTGTGCGATGTCCAGTAATTGTGGACAAATAGCGATAAGGTGTATATACCGCTGTTCAAAAGTCATAAATCAATTGAGAGAAAACAGATGCGGGTTACAACTCAAATTGATGAAAACAGATCAGGTATAAGAGGAAAACAAAGCTACAACATGAACACAGATGTGCAAAAAAAAAAACCAAACGCCACCAAGCATAGAAACGAACTATTTGATAACAACTGCCATATTCTTGACTTGTTACAGGACACTTTAAGAACAAAGCCTGGTTTTATAGCTATGTAGAAAAAAAAACATCGATAAAATGATAATACTACGTAACAGAAATCCAGCACAAACTCGCACAAGAACAATCATCACAGAGAAACGCACAAAACAAATAATATTATATGTAGTCGACACAACATGCAAACAGCAGAACAACAATGAGCATGTACATCACCGACAGACAGCACAGGACATCACAAATAATATCGCACTTATGTAACGAATATGTAATCGTGAACTTCATACAATTATTTTCACAATACCAGTCCAAATTATTATGACAATGACGGTATTGAAAAGATAATTTATAATTATTAAGGCTACAAACAATAAGACATAACGTATTATCCAACCGAAACCGAAACCACAACAGAAACAAAACAAAATAAATACATGAATGTTGGATGTTTAAAATACAGAAACGTCGTATAGCAATGCAAATTCAAACCCAGAATACCAGTCATATTCGGGAATAGGTTACGTTCGGTACTTAGCAGACAGACGACATAGATGTTAAACCACGATCTAAGATGTGGTAAAAATGTCATTAATTAGTTAAGACACAGACACATCGTATAGATCAACCAATTCGCTGATAATTGGGAAGGTGAAATCATCCTGATTGTCATAGATTTTAGTGTAAACCAGTCCATCTGTGTCAGTATTAAGGAAAATATCAAGGTATAAAGCAGTCCTTCTTATATCAGTAGTATCCTTAATTTCAAGTTCGCTGGGATATACGAGATGGAAGTACTGACAGAAATATGAATTATTCAGTGTTTAACAGAACATCATCGATATAATTGTTACCTCAAAGTTGATATTTAAAGAATTTTGCAAGGTGTTTTTTCTGTTTGTCTATTAGAAGGTTCTGAATGCATTCTGCTTCAAAATATTACAAAAACAAGTCGGCCAGAAGAGGTGCACAATTAGTACCCATTGGAATATCGACTGTCTGTTGAAATATCAATCATCTAAATTCAATGGATAATCGATTAAGAATTATTATAATCCAAAACAAGAAATTCATATCTACAAATCATTTCTTTTTATAGAAAAAGGTCTGTTTAATGAGAAGGTGAAGTTTATCTTTTAATTGAACATTGGGAATAGTAGTGTTATGAGTAGAAAAATGAATCCATCTGACTGACACCAACGGTTGAAGATATATTTAGAATCCACATCTGATTGACACCACTGATTGAATATATGTCATCTCCATATTTTTGAAGGCCATATTTTACTGTAGAAAGAATAGGAGTCAACACTTCAGAAAGATGTTTAGTCGAACATCTCGATGATCGAGCTATGTATCGTTCTTTATACGGAGTTTTGTGATGTTTTGGTATTCAGTATAATGACGTCAGATTTTCTTCGTTTTCTTTGATGTCAATACCAAAATGAACGAAAGACAGATTTGTGATTTTGTAAAATTGTATCCTTTGTAATTGATGTTAAAGAATAAGAATGATTACCAGTTGTGCCATTTATTCCAAGCTCTTTTGTTAGACATTGCAATTTATGAGTTTTACATACGAAGACACTATTATTGGAGGTTTTATCTCCTGGAACAACGACATATTTGTCATAAAAAGATCATAAAGCATCCACAACATCCGAGTTCTTGAATGAGTTAGAAACACTTTGTGCTCATAGTACATCGTAGTTTTTGAATGCATGATCGAATAGCTTTAATTCATTCAGAAAAGGTGTCCAGTTTTGGTTCGTCTGGTTCATACTTTACCAATTTTCTAGCATACTCTTGAACTGTATCCATCAGTAACCTGAAGCTCTTTTTCCAGTTGATGGGCCAGGAAATTCTATATGTTGCTCCCTTGACTAACAACTCTCTTAGTTGTTCATTGGTAACGATGCCAAGGTCTCCAGTAGTAACATGACCAGCTGGTTTATAATTGTATTTGGACGATGCACATGAGCAATCCGGGGGTTTGGTTTTCACATCTGTGAGGCCAAAGGATTTAAAACCCTCTTGTGGTTGAAAATCTTGGATGCAATAAACTTGGTGTAAGTATATGAAATTACAGGTGTAGCTTTAATTTTGAAGTAACAAGGTAAGTTTTTTGTACAAATTTCTTGTGGAAGATATTGCTATTAGTGATAGCATTTTATCTTTTATTGGCGAATTCTACTTTGAAAAAAAATACTTTTTTTCCTCATTTTATAAAAGTACCACAGATACAGTTGAGCATGTCTCATATATATATGCACGCCGAACTTTTATTTGACGGTTTGCACTCGTGCTTAAACGTTCTAGAGAATCTGAGATCACGCAGTCGTTAGTTTTCTGTGAAGTGTTTTGTGGACTATTATTTGTCTACTCGTCATTTTTTTTTCCTTGATACTTTTTGTCTTTCTTAATTAGAACTACGATTTTTTTATTATCCTTTTGGTACCTCCCGTAGCTTTATCATGACACTCACTTGAAACACGTTGTCTTATTGTATACATGTTCAAACATCAATCACTAAATTTATGATTAAATAAGGCAAATGTTAAACCAATTTCTGATATTTCAATGAATTTTAGTAGTGAAAATATCCTATTATTGAAATCATCTAAGAACGTCACTTCATTCAAACGATTTCATATTGAAACACCAGCGAACACTTTCCTTCTTCACTGGTGCTCTGTGACTTGTAGCAAACACAGCCTTTTGAAGGAAATGGACTCAGTCTATATTTTTTTTATCTTGTTTTGTGTTTAACACTTTTGAGTAACATTTTATCTTCTAAAAAGTAAAATCACAAAAATACTGAACTCCGAGGAAAATTCAAAACAGAAAGTCCGTATTCAAATGGCAAAATTAAAAGCTCATACACAATGACATCATAAGAATGGACAACAACTGTCATTCTTGGCTTGGTACAGGCATTTTCTGAATTAGAAAATGGTGTATTAAACCTGGTTTTATAGCTAGCTTAGCCTCCCACTTGTATGACAGTCGCATACAATTCCATTATATTGACAACGATTTGTGAACAAAACAAACAGACATAATAGACCGTTAGTTTTCCCGTTTGAATAGTTTTACTTACACTGGTCATTATTGGGGCCTTTATAGCTTGCTGTTCGGTGTGAGCCAAAGCTCCGTGTTCAAGACCGAAAGTTGACCTTTAATGGTTTACTTTTACAACTTGTGACTCAGATGGAGAGTTGTCTCATTGGCACTCATACCACATTATCTTATATCTATAATAGGTTATTTAGTTGAAAGGTTTGGATTATAATTTGAAGCCGTTTAATCCAAGTTCGATTAATTTGAAGTTTAAGCCAATTTTGATTAATTTGAAGTTTACGACAAGTTCGATTTTGTGTTTGAACCGAACTTCAAACGATCCATGATTTTGTAATGACTCAAATTGCATCTATCCATAAAGGGGAACCAGCTGTCAATGCATGATCACCGATTTAACTCAAATTCTCATATTTGATTTATAAACGTGTAAAACATTTATCCAAGTTAAAATAAAAGTCTAAAATAAACAATTTACAGGGCGTAGACTCGATAATATGTAGCTTAGTTTCGTGTGTATTTTAGTCTGGACGCCATCTCATTAACTATCGAGTTGACCTCCGAATACCTCCGATAATTATATGAGTGATATAAACATAAATATAGGTATAAATACAAAGCGAACTTGTGCAATTGGATTTTTCTAGGTCTATTTAATTTCATATTATAGATTCAAATTGTATGTTAATTATCGTTTTACTTGTATAAAAATGATTATTTTTTTGTGTGGATCGAATCAGTCAATCAAACGATTTACCTTCATTTCACTTTTAATGTAGACATTCTTTTCCTTTAAGTAACCGAACACGCACATACGTTATAAATTTCTAGGTAAGGGGTTAAATTGAAGTTCACGTGATTACGGATTCAATGAGGTCGATTATTCACTTGCAAGTGAATAATTCATCATCAATGTTCCTTTGCTTAATTTAACAAAGTTGAACCATATAATTACTGGCTGCTAGAAGCGAATTATTATTTCACTTTTTCACTTCCATTAATGATTGAACAAAAAAAAATCATACATTAGATTTTTTATATATCTACTCGTAGCTTGTGTCCCTTTAATTTATATCTGCGAAATCGAATGACTTATATGTTTTCTTTTATTTCTCATTTTATTTAGAACAAAGAAAAGACTCACAATTACAACATAAACCTGGGGCTGTGGACAGAAAAACTGATGCATTTGAGTAATGGTTCCAAATTTTCGCGTATTTCTTGATATGCATTTATCTACCATATATATATAATATGCTATCTCTATTCATTTGAAGTTGTCTCATATAATTATTATGTACATTAATCATCATCGGACTCATGTTACATTTAAATCTTCTAGTCATATTTGATGACTGTCTTTTGACACCAAAAAGGTTTTCAACATCATAAATCTGGCCTCAATTTAGAATTATATGTCTTAAGTCACTATGATCACTACTATGAATAGGTGTTTACCAACATTGACTTCCCATGAGGGTCTCCCTCGGTAGGCACCATGAGCAAAGGCACTCAATGCGGACATTACACATTTACATATGACCCCCCCCCCCTCCCGTGACAAGTACAGGCTATGTTTTAAAGAGGCGTTATCAGCATGCATGTTCCCCAATTTGACACAAATTCTCATATTTGATTTACAACATACTAAGGGGACGACCATTTGATATTCTGGGGGGCCAGGAGGATTTGTTTTGGATCGGTTATTATTTTTGTAAACTAAGAGGATATGTTATCTATTTTCTGCACTATTGAAGATTTTTCATTTTCATTAAAGCAAGGGACTGATTATTTATTTTCACAACTATATTTATAATATTCGAAAACATACAATTTTTAAATTATTTGTTTATAAATTATAAATAATACATGTATAGTTAAGTCATCATGTACCATTTAATCAGAATCAATCATCTGCAGAAATGAATCTTCCCAAATCCCAACTGCATATACATGTATTGCTTCCATACACTATATTAAAGATTGATTTATCTAGACTATTTTAAAAGTATTGGCAGAACATGGTACGCCGAGCGGAGCGAGGCAAATTTTTAATAAGGGGTTTTGGAGCCACTGAAGGCACAAGAAGCTTTAAAAGAAATGATGCAAAATCATGCTTTCTGGGTGTTCCCCAGACCCTTTCTTATTTTTGGTCTCAAAGCAAAATGTATACATTCAGTGTAAGACTTATGTTTTTAGGGACAACATCAATAGACCAATATGCATGTTAAAGCAAAAATGTTATTCACATAGTTGAAGTCTGGGGCTTCTGTTTTTTAAACTCATGATCAAGTTAATAAAAAAATTACTAAATTACAAAAGGAATGCAATACTAACAGAATACAAAAGGGCAATCACTGAACAAAAGACAAATAAATAAGAAACATTGATCCCGAAAAATCAGGGACTACGTCTTAGGGAGAACAGAACTTGCTTCTTGCAAGGCACTCGACGTGAAAACAATTTGATATGGAGACAAGCGTTTGGTTTTGAAATTTTCTACATGAGGCATTTGCCTCAATGTTACTAGTTACGGCCCTGTTAAATAAAAGTGAGGTAAGTGTAGCTGAAAAAAACATACCTCAAGTTAAATGAAGCCAATTTACAGACATTTCAAGTATATCTAAATAATATTTATACTTTTATTATTAAATAATTTGGGCAGTGTTTGCCGAAGGCGATTTTTTTTTGGAAAAAAGATGAATTTATGAAGAATCTGGTGCCGTTTCATACTTTCGATTAGACCTGCTGAGTTATTTATTTTCAATACATTGCAAGTCAGGTAATATATTAATTTTTCAAACTACCACAGAACAAACTATATATTTATTTTTGTGATTATCAAGGCTGAGTTATTTATTTTCAAAATCCTCCTGCCCCCGCCCCCCCCCCCCCCCCCCCCAGAATATCAAATGGTCGTCCCTTAAACCGTATTTTCAATTAACTAAAAAGTCTGAAATAAAAATTAACAATACATGTACAGTACTTCATATATATCAGCATCCGAAAATGCGAAATACCGAAATCGCGAAAATCGGAAAGAATTTTGTTTTTGCGTTTTCGCGTTTTTGAATTTGTAATAATGTAAACTACATTTTGACAACTTATCTAAAAAAATGATTGTCTACAGATTTTTAATTAAGCCCCTCCCCCTCCCCAAGTCTACCTTAAATGTACATGTACGTCATATATATAGTGCATATAACAAATTGATTTCAACATAATCTTGTTATGTGTCAATCGAATTTTTACGAATTATCTATACATAGATGTAGATAAGTCTTAAAAAATAATGTTCCCTTCTTTCGGAAAATCTCTTCTTGTTCTATTTTTAACAAATTGTGGACTTCCTGTTATTTATTCTTAGATATTGAGGTCAAGTGGGAATTACCTGCTGAAAGACCAGTGGACATGACGAATGACACATTCGAAACTAACATATTCTAACGCAAAATACAGACGATCGACATCAGGTACGTAAATATGTTGATATTATATGTTTATATAGGAGAGACAGTTCGCTAAACGTAAAAATATGGAGACAATGAAGATGTATTAAGATTTGACACTTGACGCTTGTCACATCATGACAAATCCACATGTTCCATGTGAAGATAGCACTTTTACAAGTCTACTTAGTATGGCACTATCACCATGGACGATTTTTACTTTCTTGAACTTTTTAAAACATGTTTACGTTTATTTATCACATTTTTCAAATAGAATGTTGTCAGTCAAGCATCTCGCTCGATAGCAAATTCGGCCCACCTACACTCGACATCGGGCGTAAGACAGCTCGCCCCATAATGACGAACTCGCCCCTTCACAACCTTTTCTAACTTTCTAACTCTAACCTTCTAACTCTAGAACTGTCATCTCAAAATTGCACAATTAGGTCTTTTATACAAAAATACAATTCTGTTTCTTTGAATATATATAGCTGATATAATCTACATACTTAAATAAGGAGTTATAAATCAAATAAACGATTCTTTAAATTACATATGTAAAACACAGAGAAAATTAATCATTACATGTACTTAGATATTATGAAATGAAAATAAATCACTATTGGTGTCACTCCCAAAACAGAAATGAAATTTGATTATAAAATTTTCAGAAAATTGCTTTTATACTGACAGACTTAAAAATCACAACACATATTTTGTGAATTTTCTTTTACCGAGTCCTTGTAACTGCTATTCATGCCATACTTTTTTATGTACAGAAAAATTTAATACCTGACTAACTAGAGGATATTGAACACACCAGAATATTGATGTGGCATGATTTTTATGCCCCACCTACGAGTAGAGGGGCATTATGTTTTCTGGTCTGTGGCTCCGTTCGTCTGTGCGCCCGTCTGTGCGTCCGTCCGTTCAGGTTTAAGTTTTTGGTCAAGGTAGTTTTTGATGAAGCTGAAGTCTAATCAACTTGAAACTTAGTAGACTTGTTGCTTATGATATGATCTTTCTAATTTTAAAGCCAAATTAGACTTTTGACCCCAATTTCAAGGTCCACTGAACATAGAAAATGAAAGTGGGAGTTTCAGGTTAAAGTTTTTGGTCAAGGTAGTTTTTGGTGAAGCTGAAGTCCAATCAACTTGAAACTTAGTAGACTTGTTGCTTTATGATATGATCTTTCTAATTTTAAAGCCAAATTAGACTTTTGACCCCAATTTCACGGTCCACTAAACATAGAAAATGAAAGTGGGAGTTTCAGGTTAAAGTTTTTGGTCAAGGTAGTTTTTGGTGAAGCTGAAGTCCAATCAACTTGAAACTTAGTAAACTTGTTGCTTATGATATAATCTTTTTAATTTTGAAGCCAAATTAGACTTTTGACTCCAATTTCACGGTCCACTAAACATAGAAAATGAAAGTGGGAGTTTCATGTTAAAGTTTTTGGTCAAGGTAGTTTTTGATAAAATTGAAGTCCAATCAACTTGAAACTTAGTACATATGTTCCCTATAGTATAATCTTTCTAATTTTAATACCAAATTATATTATTACCCAATTTCACGGTCCATGGAACATGGAAAAGGATAGTGCGAGTGGGGCATCCGTGTACTTTGGACACATTCTTGTTTAAGTGAAATTTAAACCCATAAATGATTTTTTTAATACCATACCAATACTTTAAGGAGAGGCTAAAACATTAAAGGGACATTCAAAGTCATAACTCGAAATTAAAGCAACAAACCCATGACTAAGACTATTACAAGCAAACAACAGTACATAGGAAAACACAATAGAAAACTAAGCAACACAAATCCCCCAAAAACAGATTGAGCTCAGGTGCTCTGGAAGGGTAGCAGATCCTGCTACACATGTAGACACATAGTGTTTAAATTAGTATTATGATTAATTCATTCAAAATGACGTAATCCAACTTTCAAATTGCAAACTTTGTTCGGACAAATAATATATGTTAACGATGGTTAATACATTTGTTTAACAATATTTACAAACGGGAATTAAAAAAATACTCTTGTGGTGCGTTTTTAAAGTCCGTCAGTATATTTCTTAATAACTTTTAAAAAAAAAGGTTGATCATTGAAAAAATGCACAAAGACCTCCTTCATATTGGTGTAATTTTAATAGAATAAGACATAACTGCTGGATCCCACAATACAATGTCTTTTGACGTCAGACATGTTTTCCGACATTGCCATCACTTGAAAATCTCTCCTCCACTTGGAAATGGTCTAAATTTATCTTTGTATATTTTTTTCAAAATGATTCTCCTCTGAAGCCTAATTGTTATAAGATAAAGAATGGTGGTAGGATTGCCAATGAGACAACTAACCAGAAGAGTCCAAAGACATGAATTTATTATCAACTTATATCACAGTAACATTATGTGTAACATACAGCCTTCAACAATGAGCAAAATAGTACTGTATAGTCAGCCAAAATATGTACTGACAGAACAAAATGTGATAAAGATAAAAAAAAACATTCTCAGCCTTAAAATAAGACTATTATATCATAGAATAACAAACATTTATAACCATGATAACAGACACTAACTCTAACCAACAACAACCACTGAATTACAGTCTTCTGACTTGGGAAAGCCAAATATGAAACGTGGAAGGGTTAAAATGTTTGTGTGACTTAACTTTTCTTTTAACCTGGGAGGGACAGTGGTGTAACAGCACAACAAACTAAGAAACTGTAAAAATATTGTCATTAATATCAACCTAACACAGGCTGAATGATCCTCTTGATATCTGTAAAACAAAATAGAGTTTTAATTGTGTTCCTGTCACCTTTGCCAAATAAAAGAACATGAGAGTAAAAAACATTAACTTTTTAATATCTTAAGAACCATAAATAAAAATGGAGAAACTTATTACAACCAGGAATGCTCAGAATTACAACATCATCAAATGACTCCTTATAAATAGCAGTTTTTGACTATTTACTTGTTGGCTGTGTAAGAAATTATAATAGATCGGTAGAAACTGTAAATGCTAAAAGGGTCAGCAATACATTAGATCTACAAAAATGCAAAATGACCAAAAACATTGGTTATGACGGATAGGAGTTAATGGTCTTGGCTTAAATAGATATAGGAAGATGTGGTGTGAGTGCCAATGAGACAACTCTCCATCCAAATAACAATTTAAAAAACAGTAAACCATTATAGGTCAATGCACGGCCTTCAACACGGAGCCTTGGCTCACACCGAACAACAAGCTATAAAGGGCCCCAAAATTACTAGTGTAAAACCATTCAAACGGGAAAACCAACGGTTCAATTGGCTTAAATGACTGCTTTTGATGACTTTTCTTGAACAAAAAATTTGGGAAGTGGAAGAAGTTTTCTTTCTAGACACTGTATCATTTTGAGCTTTTTGGCTTCAAAGAGAACTTTAAAGTCAACAAAGTAGGTCTGAAAATTTATTCCCATAGGTATATTGGGGAAAACATAAATTGTCCCCCCTAATTATCGAGAACCTACATGTATGACCTATAACAATATTCTAAAGTAAGACACAGTTACATGGAGAACCAAATTTTAGAAAAAATGATGTAATGAAAAAAATATCATGATCCTAAATTTTATACATGTCATCCTGTAGGATGCATACATGGCATATATACATGTTTAAGCACAACTTTATAATCAAAGAACAGTGTTTCTAAATTTGAAATAAGTTAGAATTATCTCCCCTTGATTTGCTTTATTTCGTAAAACCTAAATAATTCAATTGTTATATTCCGCTGATCTACGATAACTTCAGTAACTCGTAAGTAGGAGAGATTGATTACAGGGAGGGACTGAATTATTCAGGTTACTTTTATATTGAATTCTCCAACTACTGTAAATAATGACAAAGTTTATGTCCCCAATAAGACAGTTTTGTTTGCTATCACAGTAAGTTGTCTAAATCTTATCTAAAATTAAAAGATAGTATTCAACAGTATTTAAATTTGAAAATCTTGAGTGAAATTCTATTTTGATCCCACTTCGATGATCTTATTATATACAAACTAAAGATTAGATCACACTTCAACAAATCTTGATAACCTTTCAATATTCATTTGACATTATTCTTTTAAAAAGCTCAGATGCAATATATGTATATGCATTGAATTAAACCTGTCTGACATTCATATTACGACATGGAGGGACTAAAGAGACATGGAGGGACTAAAGACATTATTAGGTCAAAAATGGCAAGTGAAGCTGGGATCATATTCTTAGTTAAATCACTTCTCTTGATATTGATTGAATCAACAGGTAATCAATTTAATTATCAAATTTTATGAATTTGGTACACTTGAAAATGTACATGCAAACATCATGTTAGCATGTTTAGCATTGTTTAGAGGCTTTAACTTTTTGGAAATTGCCAAGTCTAGCTCACTTCTTCAGTTCAGTTATTGATGTGATTTTTATGGATTGATCGACTACAAATATTGAAGGTCAGAAGTCAAATGTCATTCACACAAATAGGGATCAGATGGCCTTTCTAAAGATTCTGAAATAAAACATTTGAAATGAAATAGTTCCTGGTAATTAAAGTGACCCAATTCATAACATAGTTATTTATTAAATCTTCTTTCTTCCTAGTAATAAACAGTTTTACAATAACAAATTTAATATCGGTAAATAAATACAGCGGACATATTTACCATGTTTACTGGTTAAAACTATGTAATTATTTCTGAATTTTAATGCTTTGATAAAATTACTATGGGAAAATTATCAAGACCAATATTCTCTAAATTGAAAGTCTTCACAAAAAAGGTTATACTCATCATAAGGTAAACACAAGGTAAACACCCACGGAATAAATGTTTTCTATTTACATGAAGATATTTAAATGATCAAGATACAATATTTTAATAACCTAACCTCTTCTAATAAAAAAAGAAGTTCATTGGAGCACAACTTAAATGAATAAGCACAAAGAAGATTTGCATGATAGATGGCAATTATTTGATTAAAATAGGATTTCTGATTCATTACATAATTATAGTCCTCTGTGTTTAGTCCTAATCTTAAAATCAGAATTTCGTACAATTATTTTATTCCTTGAACTGGACATGCTAATAATTGGACTATTATGCAGCTTGTAACATTAGCACACAATGTTTTAAATATTGATTCTGGATAATTTTTCTCAGGTAAATGTGTTTGGAATATCATAACTTTGTTTGTATTCGTCACCATGTTAGGTAAGTTAGGTATACATTTAAAATTTGTTTTTTGAAATCAGGTTATGTTTGTACTATTTGATGGGTTGTTTATCTGTTTATATTGATGTACAAGAATTTTTGTTGGTCCATAAAATGGGATCATAAAGCCAATTTAACAACATTCCAATCGATTTAATATTTTAGTCTTAGTCATTCAGTCAGTGCAGTTGTAAACCATTTCAAGATTATCGTAACGGTTTAACTTGTTTCTTTGTTTATAGTCTGGATATTAACCTTAAAATTCTTGATGGAATTACTCTTGTCAAAATGTTTAATAATTTTAAGATATTTTGACATTTTAATACATTAATAAAGAAGGACTTAGTCTTCTAAAGCATTGATTTTCCTCACATATAACATGGATATTTAAATCATGTATATATACAAAAGGTCAATTCAATTTCATGATGTGCAGAGAATTTAGAGACAATAGTCTATGCACCTCATTGCTATTTGTCTACCATAAGCAAATGTTCAGATCATCCTACACAAAATATTTACTTTCATGCTGAGGTCTTTAATTGTTTCACCTGGTTAAGCATTAAGTTTTTAGTTGACATCTTGTTTGCTGTGTTTTATTTTTATAAAATATATGCTGTCTTGGACATAATTAGCATTATGTACCAAACTGAGAGAGTGCCAAGGTTCAAGGGCATTAAGGTCATGAATCCAAGAAACAACTCTGCATTTCCTCGGTAAAGGATCTAGCTGAAGGTACAAATGTAGCCTTTTGCATTGCAAAATATGACCTCTCTTTCAAAAACTTCCAGCCCATCCACCAGATCTTCCAAAAGGGGTTTCTAAATGTAAAATCAAAAATATAAGGTTAACATACATGTATCAATATTAGGCAGCACACCAACAACAATACTCCGCCCCCTATTATTGGAATATTGTTGCATTTTTTAGGTTTCTATTACTCTACAACATTCATTTATAAGTCTTGCTTATTTGCATCAGTTGAAGTCCCCTTGCATATCAGCATGTACTTTTGAAATATGAGGGAAAAACATGTCAGTATCATGCATATATCAGTCTCTTGAAGGCTTTTCGCCAGATTGGCATTAATAAACTCTTTCTAAGCCTCTTATTCATTGCACATGAGTTTCAAAAATTATATTGTAATTTTGTTTGTATTTAAAGTTTTTTTTATGTATATAAGTAAGTGTCTGTTTGAAGTTTATAAAAAAAACATTTCCTATATATATTGAAAATATATATAATGTTCAATGTAAACAAGTTGACTTATATTTCACAATTTTAAATATTTTCATTTATAATTATAAACATGATAAATATGGTAAATATTTATGTATACTGGTAAAATTTGAGTTTTCCTCAAGTTAGAATTTATGGGACTTTTTTCTGTGTATATTTTGGACTTAATGCTGTAGATTAGAAAATAAACATTTTCTGTTGCAATTAGTTTGAGGTTCAAACTTAGATTGACTGTACTACTGGTTAAAGATGCATTTTAACCAATAACTTGTCGAAAATGTGAAATCAGTATAGAAATTAGGATAGGTTCATTATTTTTTGGTGATTGATTGGTGTTTGCTTTGTTTCCTCCTTAGCATGATAGTATAATAAATATTGTCTAGTACTTCTTACTTGAAAACTGACTTACCTGCTTGTTTTATATTTTATCTATTTTTTATAGGAATGTTACTTAAAATAGTAGTAATATAATACAAGAAGATTTTTCCTTGAAATAAGAATACTGAGAATTGAAGATAAACCTTAAGATATATCCACATTTTTTATAGGAACTTTTAAATTCTACATTTTTTTTTACTGATATGTGATAAATTCACTCAAAGACTGTTCCTCAGCTATCACTATTTTAAACATTTTTATTTAGGTTTCTTAAATTATATCCAATATGCAATGCTATAATGTGACTTAAAAAGGTAACAGAAAAATAATTTGAGTTTGATATTTATCATAGACAGCCATTGGGTGTTTGATAATCTTCCTTTTCAAGACAATTATAAATAGATATTAGAAGATGTGGTAATGAGTGCCAAGGAGAAAACTATCCATCCAAGTCACATTTTGTAAAAGTAAATCATTATACAGGTCAAAGTACAGTCTTCAACACGTAGCCTAACTCAACACCTAACAGCAAGCTATAAAGGGCTTCAAAAATGATTAAAACAGGTAAACCAACAGTCTTATCTATATAAAAAAAACCCACTAAACATCAGGTTCCTGACTTAAAGGACAGGTGCAAACAAATGCAGGGTGTTTAAATGTTTTTAGTTACCAACCTTCACCCTTACCTGAAACAATAGTGTAACATCACAACATAGAAAGACACACTATAATTTATCAATTGAAATGGCTTAACTCAATCAAAAGACACATTAACACAAACAAGTGAACATACACTGAATGAATACATTTGATTTATGATACAATGTAAATAAAGCATATTTGGAATGTTTATATTTCTTCACTTATTATCAATATTGAAATGTATTTGAATCTTAAACAGCTGAAGATCTGCTTACTTTAAAATTTAACAAAGTTTATGAAAGGATTTTTTTAGTATAATTTATCTTTAAAATTAATATTTTTCATCAATTTTTGAACAAATTGCTTCATAAGTCTATGGAGGCTAACTAATATTGTATTGTAAATTGTATAGTATGTATATCAGGTTGCACTATAATAGACAAATATTATATGTGTAAAATAGAATTACGGAAAAAGAAATTATTAATATGATATACAAATATATGTGTGAAGATATAACAACCAAAGTATAATAAGAGGCTAGAAATAGTCCTAACATCTGCGAAATATACAATTTTGACATGGTTTTTCTTCAATTATTATCAATTTTGAAATGTATTTGAATCTTAAACAGCTGAAGATCTGCCTACTTTCAAACTTAACAAATTTAATGAAAGGTTTACCTTTTGAAATATAACCAACTGACGTCTTGTTTGAAATAGCTATTGAATTTTCTAATACATCTTTGATAAATATAATTTTAGGCCAATCTTCCATACTATGAGATATTCAGGTAAAAATAAGAAAAAGGACATTGTTTGAATACCTCATTTTTCACTGCTATTCAAAAGACTTTTTGATTTTTTTTTTGTATTTGACATGACCTTTGCTATTTTATAGATTTATACTAATGTTAAAAAATATGATTGTATAACTTGACAAATTATCAATGCAGGTGCATGGAAGAAAATGTAAACCTTGATATATGACTGGATTAAAATAGAGAGAAAGAAGAAAGAAGATTGGAATACCAAATGAAAAAATAAAACTTAATGGATTAAGGTAATTAGTTTTTAAACATTCATTTTTACTATTCAATATAACATGCATAACATAAATCTAGCAGTAATGTTTAGAAACGTTTTATGACCTTTCCCAGGGATTCTTTAATGATCATGATGATAATAATTAATCAGGGGGAAAAACCCAAATTAGAATTATTAAAGACCTGTTTTTGTTGAATAAGTAGAAGTTTATCTCAGTGTGAATCTGGTAATTATTTTACACAATAACAAGTTAGTCATATATGGCATGTACTCAGTTAAGCAAAACAAAAAACGTTTACTGGCTTTTCACATGCACCTATTTTTTCATGCAAATGCTTAATTTTAGGCTCTCAATAGCAAAATGCTAGCTCTGACATATTAACCAAAGTGTTACATACTAAGTATCTGCAACTCTCCTCATATCAGATAATTATACGGTTGTCACACAATTAATCCTCTGTCCTTCTTCAGGGTCTCTGTCTGAAAGAAGTATCTTCAATATATATGATTCAGTCAATTTCTAAACAAGGTTGGAGAAGGTGTATCAATTTGTGAGGTCAGCTACAGTTTTCCAGGTTTTGTGTTTTGACCTGTAGCTCTTAAAGTTTGAATATTATTAGATAATTCATATTCTGTGATTTAAGTCCTATAGAACCTGTTATTAGTAAAAACATAGAGGGTTTATAGAATGATTGTTTTCAGTTTGAATGATATAGGATATATCTTGAGGTATGTAATAATGTCAATGAGATAGCAACATGAATGATACATAAACTGTAAACACAAATTTAATTCAACTAAAAAACTTATATGGGAAAATCCACAGAATGAATTTCTTAAAAGTATATTAAAGTACACTTTTTTTTTTAAAAGATATAGTGGTTTTAGGAGTGTTACTTTTGTTGATAGTTTTTCAGAAAGGTGAGATTTAATGGACTATAATAAAAATAATATACTTTTAGTAAATGTGAAGGGAACATTCAAACGGATATTGATAAAATATTTTGTAGAAATTCAATATTCATTATATTCCAGGAAGATACTATAGTACTCATTGTTAAAGTTTCAGTTGATGGCTTGATAAATTTTTTTAGCTTCATCTAATGACACTGGAAAATACTAATTGTTTAGTTTCCGTTTGAAGGCTTGTTATTTGTAAGTTTCAGCTTATGACACTGGGAGATTTTCATTGTATAAATTTAAGTTGATGGCTTGGTAAATTGTTTAGGTTTCAGCTAATTACACTTGACTTGAAGATTCTCATTGTTTAAATTTCAGTTGATGGCTTGTTATGTTTAAGTTTCATCTAATGACACTGGACAATATTCATTGTTTAAGTTTCAGTTGATAGCTTGGTAAATTGTTTAAGTTCATCTAATGACTCTTGAAGATACTCATTGTTTAAATTTCAGTTGATGGCTTGGTAAATTGTTTAAGTTTCAGCTTATGACACTAAAAGATACTTATTGTTTAAGTTTAAGCTAATGACACTGGAAGATATTCATTGTTTAAGTTTCAGTTGATGGCTCAGTAAATTGTTTAAGTTTCATCTAATGACACTGGAAAATGTTCATTGTTTAAGTTTCAGTTGATGGGTTGATAAATTGTTTAAGTTTCATCTAATGACACTGGAAGATTCTCATTGTTTAAATTTCAGTTGATGGCTCGGTAAATTGTTTAAGTTTCATCTAATGACACTGAAAGATATTCATTGTTTAAGTTTCAGTTGATGGCTCAGTAAATTGTTTAAGTTTCATCTAATGACACTGGAAAATGTTCATTGTTTAAGTTTCAGTTGATGGGTTGATAAATTGTTTAAGTTTCATCTAATGACTCTGGAAGATATTCATTGTTTAAGTTTCAGTTGATAGCTTGGTAAATTGTTTAAGTTTCATCTAATGACTCTTGAAGATACTCATTGTTTAAATTTCAGTTGATGGGTTGATAAATTGTTTAAGTTTCATCTAATGACTCTGGAAGATATTCATTGTTTAAGTTTTAGTTGATAGCTTGGTAAATTGTTTAGGTTTCATCTAATGACTCTTGAAGATACTCATTGTTTAAATTTCAGTTGATGGGTTGATAAATTGTTTAAGTTTCATCTAATGACTCTGGAAGATATTCATTGTTTAAGTTTCAGTTG
Organism: Mytilus edulis; assembly: GCF_963676685.1. Lineage (NCBI taxonomy): Eukaryota > Metazoa > Mollusca > Bivalvia > Mytilida > Mytilidae > Mytilus > Mytilus edulis. The sequence goes on from NC_092344.1 coordinate 16,894,839, forward strand.
ATAGCTTGGTAAATTGTTTAAGTTTCAGCTAATGACACTGGAAGATATTCATTGTTTAAGTTTCAGTTGATGGCTTGGTTAATTGTTTAAGTTTGATCTAATGACACTGGAAGATACTTATTGTTTATGTCTCAATTGATCACAGGTTAAAGTTTTTCAGTGGATTACAGAATGAAGTTTTTGTGTTGGTAACCGGATGAAGATTCTCAGTTGGTGACAGGATAAAGTTTTTCAGACGATGAAAGGATAAAGTTTTTTCAGTCAATGATAGGATATAGTTTCATTTGATGTCAGGATAAACTGTTGAACATGTTGAAGTTCCTGTTGATGTCAGGATAAACTGTTGAACATGTTGAAGTTCCTGTTGATAACAGGGTAAAGTTTCTGTAAATAAAACTTTTGTTAAACATTATGTAACAATTTCTACTTTATTTTAGATATAGTTTGACAAGAAAGAGTAAGCTATGTATTCTTTGATTGGAACAGTGACTGTCCTGTTAGTTCTGTGTCATACCCTGGTGGGAATTACATTTGTAAAGTCAGATGATTGTGCAAACATAAGTGGAAGTAAGTTTATGAACTATTTTACTTTTGCATTCAAATTGCCAAAAATATATAAGAACTCTGATATTTCTACAAACCAAAGTACTGCTACCCATATTGATGTTATTTTACTAAACATGATAAATAAAAAGTCTTTACAATTTATATATATATATACAGATATAAAAGAAAATGTGGTATGAGTGCCAATGTGCCTGAAATAGAAAATCTTACGAATTCTGTTAAATTCATCCAAATACTAATTTTGGTAAAGGGATAACATATGAAAATTAAAAAAACCTAAGGAAACTTTCATACATGTATTTACTCTTTGTGTTATCAAACCATAAGAAAATGTACCATGCTAACACATTTTTTAAAGATTGTACTTGCCTATGACAAATGATGGAGTATATATGTAACACATATTGATGCTAAGCATGTTGAAGAGACCTCGGTGGTGTAGTGGTTAGGGCATCGGACTACTAATATAAAGGTTCCTGGTTTGATTCCCGTTCCAGGATGAAATCTCCCTTGATACCATTTGCGAGTGTGGTCTTGAGGAAACCATATCTCTTGCACGTTAAAGACACCCTTGTAGATGTTTAAAAAAAGAGCAGGCTAAATCCGCTACGAGGCAGCACTCACACCCGCAAAGTGGAAAGGGATTAATATAAGTTGCAAAACTTGTTTCCCAATTCACTATAAATAAATATGTTTAAACTTAGAGATCTCATTTTTGAGGTTCATGAACTGCTCAAAGATTCGTTGAATTCTCTACAGTACTTTGGCTTCTTCAACCAATGAAACAAAAACTGGCTGCCATAAAATAAGGACAAGATGCTCAAGCACTAACGATCAATCAAATAGTCAGATACTATGAATTAATATTTAGGATATGGAATGATTCATTGTAAAGTGTATGTCTCTGTCTGGCAGAGGGTTCATCCTTCCTTGACCTTATTTATCAGGGTTCATTGGTCAAACTTAGTATTTGTGGTAAGGTCAATTTAGCTGAAGAGCAATATATAGGTCAACTATATATGGGTGAACATGATGACTATGAAGTGTAAATTTCATGGCAGCACTGGTTTCATTTTACCTTGAACTCATTCTTATAGATTACTGATTAAATAAAGTTAATGGGATTCTTGTAGTTGGACCTGAACATTACTACATAAATGTTTAATGATATTGTTCTATGATATAAGTTTACACATTTTTTTGACATGTATACATATAATGTTGGTGAATATTAAATTTAATAAATATATTATTTTATTTGATATTGATTCAAGAAATGTATACTTTTTGCCTTTCTGACATACACTGCAAGCACTATTAACAATATACTAATATATGATAGTCATTTACTAATATCAATTTTATAATTTTCACCTGTTTGAAACAATATCCTGCATATGAGCATTTATATATAGATATAAGCAGATGTAGTATGAGTGCCAATGAGACAACTCTCCATCCAAGTTTCAATTTGTAAAAGTAAACCATTATAGGTCAAAGTATGGGCAAAATATGGTCGGGTTGTTGTCTCTTTGACACATTCCCCACTTCCATTATCAATTTTATTCAACACAGAACCGCAAGCTTTATGCCCATTTTAATTTTCAAAACAAATTTCATCAAATTTGATAGAATTATCATCATGCAATACAATTATTAAATACAAATATGGTTTTGGTTGAAATATGTAGATATATAAATATTGAGGCCTGATTATAACTAAAAGATATATCAAGATTCCACTGTGATGATATATTGATTTCATATTTAATTTATTCTCTACATGGTACTTTATCAGAATGTTGTCATATTTAGAGAAACAAATATTGAATACTTTCAGCTTGTTAAATCACTCTGGAAGACTTCATTTTACTCCACTGCACTGCAAAATAATACAAAGTGTGATGATGATGAAGAGGGGATGAACAGGGGTTAGGGAACAATGGAATTAGGGAGCACGAAGTTGGGGTCAGAGGGATGAGGGGATATTCTGGGAAAAGAAAACCAATAGCCTGATTTACAAAACAATAATCAAAAAGCAATATGATAGAAGTAACATTTTTTAACCTTGCTCCTGACTTGGAACAGATACTGTGACTTAGAATGTGACCAGGTAAAGCACTTGTGTAGCAATCAAACCCTCCACTATCATAAGTGATGTTACAAAACAACACAGAAACAAACTGTCCATTCATGCTATTGATATACAATACAAATTCTTCTCTGTTTGGCATAATACAGTTTTATCATGCTGTCAACATTTATTTTTAAGTTGCACTTTACTGTGACTTGAGTAAAAGCATTTAACTCTCCACCTATTGCAATTTATTCCAAATTTTGACCAAATTGAAATTTTCTTCATCAAATCTTTCTATTGTGGGTCAAAAGTTTTAACAAACTACTCAAGAAGAATAATAGTAAAGTCATTTATGTTAGTAGAGCAAAATTTGGGCACACTAAACAATCATATTAGATTTGAATGAACTGCAATAATGGCAAGATCACTGTCAAAAATTTGTTTGCACTAGAAAAAAACAATAAATATTATTTCCCGTTTTATTATATGACATCTATTGAAGACTGAAAACAAAGGTTTAAATATATTGCATTACCATGATTACTGTGACTTTTCTCTGAATTTAACCTTCATTTAATGGTATGCAATGGGCAGAAAAACAGAAATAATTATAAAGGCATTTCTGTCTTTGTGTTTCCTAATTAGGTTGACACCAAGCACCTTGGCCTTTCAATAAATGTTTCTAATGTTGGTTGAGGTCATACTTCATACAAAATTATAAGCAAGGAGACTAAAATATGAATTTAACAATAGTAAGGAAGAGAATAAAATACAAATGCTTTATTAATGAACAAGTTACCCTATAGAATATCTATTATACTATCGTAAAGAAAATATCAAATCTAAAATGAGGTTAAGGTCTAAAAGTTAAGTAATCGGACAAAACTATAATAGGTATGAAAAATGGGTAAAACCTGGATTGTTGAACGGTCAAGGTTCTAAACTCCGAGATACCCAGTCTTCTGATTTATATAGGTAACCTCCCTTTTTTTTTTAATTAGGAATTTATTTATACCGTTCCTGTCTTTGTAACCATTCTATAAGAAAAATCAAATTAAAAATTTTCTGATTATATTATTTTCTTAAGTTTTCGGTCTCTCTGATGCACAGTTTTAGTATTGTTATTATGCCTAAAAATATTTGCTTTTTTAATTTATCTTTCTCTCTCACCGTTATAATCATACTAAAAGTATTTTTCTAATGAAAAGGTTTACATTGACAAATAATTGTATAATATTGTATGTTAACATAAGAACTGTGTGAAGAATATCATGTAGGTTAAATCTATAATTTATTCATGAATAAGATCTTTATGTTGTGGATAAAGGATAAACCTGGCTACACCTTTAGGAGAACAAATGTTTGCTCAAGTCAGTTTTAAAGTTTCAATTTTAAAGCATTGAAAATGAAGAAATACTCATAATGAATTTTTATAGTTTATTTACATTTCCTTCCGGAGCACCTGATATCACCTCTAGTTTTTTGGTGGGGTTTGTGTTGTTTTTCTTTAGTTTTCTATGTTGTGTCATGTGTGCTGTTGTTTGTTTGTCTTTTTCATTTTTAGCCATGGTGTTGTCAGTCTGTTTTTATGAGTTTGACTGTCCCTTTGGTATCTTTCGTCCCTCTTTTACATCATGCATTGCCAAATGTTATATTTTGTGTGTGAAAAAATCATAAATTTTGCAAAATTAACAATTTGGGGATAGTACCATATTATTTTTGGGAGAGGGGCTGAGGAAGATTTTGTAAATAATTAACTTGGCCTTGTCAGAACTTAATATCAACATTGACTTTACACTTAGAAAGGATGATAATGAATATTCTGCAATACAAAATGCCGGATTATAAGTTTACGATACAATTAAATGTGTACAAAATTGGAAAAGAAAGTGCAGAAAAAACATAGAAAAAAGTAAGAGCTGCGTAGTAACAGTTTAAAATAAATGATCAATATGGAATATATCTTCCTAGCTGGCCTCAGAATATCAAATGGTTGTACCCTTATCTTCTATAAAGTGTGTTAGAAATTCAAAAGGGACTAATTATCTCTAATTTTGTTCTCATTATGTTAACATCATATGAAAATTAGATTCTCAAATTTCAAATGAATGCAATTTACAAGATTTAGAAATGAAAGCATTTTGAAAGAATAGATTGGTTCATTAGACAAGATTAACCAGGTTTCAATAATTAATTTTCTCTCTTATTCACATTAATTCATACAATAAGAATGCTGTGGGCACGATTGATATTCAATACCTTTCAAATAGTTCGTTATATAAGGTATATCTAATCATGCACTTCAAACAATTCCTTCATGGGACATCTCTTTCTCTCATAAAAGTTATCTTATTTCTTCACATTTACTTATGTTCTGAGTGAGTTTTCTTAAAACACTAGTTTTTTCTATTGTTCTCTATAATTGGTACAAATATTTATGAACATTTTCTTAAAAAAAGTGACTAGAATTAAGCAATTATACTACACACTAGTAAAATGACACAGTAATGCAGGAGACTAATTATGTTGTCATGTAATTTCATATCCTTGTGGTTGAATATTGAAAGGTTATCGCAGTGGCAATTTACTTAAAACCACATTTTCATATTTTTAAACAAGATTCTAAGAAAAAGGTAAATACTAAGTTCTTGGATTTTGTGGTTCACTTAATTTAATCTTTTTACCTTAAAACCTAAAAAAAAATATATATTTTGTTTATCTGAATCCATTTTTTGTGTTAATACCTGGGTATGATTTTTTCTTCAAATAAAATAAAAAAAAACAATCTGTTCTCTTGAATGAGATTGGATCCTTGTCCAAGCACCTGTTTAACTGCTGAACTGTAGATCTTAGGCCCTAATGACATTTTTTGACTATGCAGGGATGGTGCTCTTAGATCCTTATGATATTTTTTGGCTATTCACGGATGGTGCTTTCAGGGTCTTATGATATTTTTTTACCATGTACAGATGGTGCTCTTAGGTCCTTATGATATTTTTTGACTATGTACGGATTGTGCTCTTAGGTCGTTATGATATCTTTTGACTATTTATGGATGGTGCTCTTAGATCCTTATGATATTTTTTGACTATTTACAGATGGTGCTCTTAGGTCCCTATGATATTTTTTGACTATTTGCAGACCATCTACAAATAGTCAAAAAATATCATAAGGACCTAAGAGCTACGCTTAAGCATGAGATGAATAAGGAGCAGAAGGTCAAAGGTTAAAGCTCTATAAGTGTCTGAACTATTCTACTTCACTTCGTAAGATTGTTTACAAGGTCAAGTGTCTACTAAGCTCTACTTCACTTCGTAAGATTGTTTACAAGGTCAAGTGTCTACTAAGCTATACTTCACACAGGAGCATTTATTTAATAGATCCTATGCAGTTAAAGTAAGGAAGGTCTATCAAAAGGCCTCAATTTACTTAATCAACATAATAAAAACAAAATGAACAAATTAAGGTAATAATAAAAGGAGAGGTGAATCTATGTTTATGAGACAGCTAACCGATAACTAAGACTTTCAAAAAGATTTTTAAAAGTAGATTAGTATGAAGTCATTTTCAAGACATCATTACGGTGTCCATTACAAAGTGTTTACACATTTTTCCTCTTTTCTTTCCAGACCTTACTATAATGGATGATATTAAATTCCTATTTATCGGTGAATCAGCAAATATGACTTGCACGATGATCAACAAACAGACCATTAATAATTACTCTGTCGAAAATTTAAATATCAGAGTAAATAAATGTGGTGAAATAAAGTCAATGCATAGACAAATTGGCCAAAAAAATGGGTCAAAGGAAATTCATGTTAGGGACGTTATTGAAGATTTGCCTTGTAGAGATCAGAAATATTTAGATTACACATGCTTTTATGACAGGAAGAAAAGGGACAGTTGCATTGTGGAAAGAACCTTAATTTATTTCGATTGTAAGATAATTTTATGTAGAACTGTACATTTTGTGAATGTACAATATTATGGTACTGAATATGTCCATTGTTATTTTCTATGTCATCTATAGAGGTCAAACAATAATCAGAGCAACTAAAAGTAATCATTTGAAATATTATTACTCCCATGATTAGTGGCTAGTGATCATTCTTAAGTGCTTAAATAAAGAGACATACATTGTATGCTGCTTATTATGTAGGTTGTTATAGGAACTTAGCGGCTTGCTAGATACGTAGTTTTAGAGTTCTTATAAATCAAAACTGTGAATTTTCTTTCTTTCTTTCCAGAACTTACTCTTACAGAGAACATTCATTTCCTTTTCATTGGTGAATCAGCAAATATGACTTGCTCCATCCAAAAACAGTCCATTCAAAATTTCTCAGCTGCTAATTTCTATGTATCAGTGAAACGATGTGGTGCTAATCACCCACTTCCCAAAACTTTGATTGAGACATCAGACCTTATGGAAATGTATGTTACGGACCCAATCAGGGACCTACATTGTGAAGATCAGAATCAGATAAAGTTGGAATATAAATGTGTTTATGAAACAATGAATGGTTCCAGTTGTCCGGTAGGAGAAACAGACCTTATTTATTTTGATTGTAAGAAAAACTTTTTTCACATTTTAACCCAATATATACCTCTGTTTTATTTGACCGCAGTGGTCTGTGATAACATAATCTGTGATAACATAATTTATTATTGTTTAGGCCTGTCATCATATGTAAACCAAACATTTGACCCCAAAAATCATCTATAAACCAAACATCTGGCCACAAAAATAATCTATAAAACAAACATTTAAAACCTAAAATCATCTATAAAACAAACATTTAACCCCTAAAATAATCTGTAAACCAAACATTTGACCCCTTAAATCATCTATAAAACAAACATTTGACCCCTAAAATCACCTGTAAACCAAACATTTGACCCCTAAAATCATCTGAAAACCAAACATTTGACCCCTAAAATCATCTGAAAACCAAATATTTGACCCTGAAAATCATCTGTAAACCAAACATTTGACCCCTAAAATCATCTGAAAACCAAACATTTGACCCCTAAAATCATCTATAAACCAAATATTTGACCCCTAAAATCATCTTTAAACCAAACATTTGACCCCTATATTTCATCTGTAAACCAAACATTTGACCCCTAAAATCATCTGTAAACCAAACATTTGACCCCTAAAATCATCTGTAAACCAAACATTTGACCACTAAAATCATCTGTAAACCAAACATTTGAACCCTAAATTATCTGTAGGTTAAAAATCTGACCCCAAAAATCTTTCTCTGATTTTCATTTTTGAAATTCTGAATTAAACCTTGATTGAAATACTGAATCTGCAAGAAGATGAGCGTTTTTGTTGCAGTTGTGTTTTTTTGTTAAGATGTCTCCCATCAATGCATGGAGACTGTTATCTTGCATTCATAAGAATTTTTGTGCTTCATTCTGTAAGTATCAATTCACTGCAAAATTACTATTATTCTTTTACTCCAACAATTGCAGTTTGATAAAAATTCTGATCCCATTGCAATTTGTGTCATCAAATCAAATGTTACAACTGAAAAGGAATATATATACCAATACTCATATTGGTATGATGACTAGATTGACTTTCCAAGAGCATTTTAGTCAAATTCTTGACCAGTTGTACTGTTTTCTTTGATGAAACAAATAGGGTCAGAATTTTATTGAACTGAAATAATTTGAATAAAACACTCACAGTCAAGTCATAGTAGAAAGGGTTTTTGTTTGCAATACAATACAAACAAATGTTTGATGGTGAGTTTCTATTTGTTTGCTTTCCCAAAATTAAATATGAGTTATCCTTTTTTTCCAGACTTTACTCTTATTGGTGAATCAGAGGATATTAATTTTTCTTATATTAATGAATCCGTGAATTTTACCTGCTCCATCAATACACAGACAATTCATAATTTCTCAGCTGATAAGTTAACTATCAAAGTGAAAAAATGTGGTGTAACACATAAGTTACTTCCAGGAAGTAATATTACAAATCTTGACATCATAGAAATTTTTGTAAGAGATCAAATTGAAGAGCTATGTGACGAACAAATTTTGTTACATTACAAGTGCTATTATGATGTGAACGAAGAAACCAGTTGTGAGGTGGGAAAGGGAAAAGTCATTCATTTCGATTGTAAGGAATTTTAAATACTTCAAAAAAATAATCCTTTTTGCTGTGATTCTTTAATCATTCATGTCCCAAAGAACAGGGTTCTCAAAAGGATTTGAATTTAGGTGTCCATTTTGTGATACATTCCCATGCTGTCAAGTAGATAATATTACTGCACTGTGGTTGCAGGTTTTTGAGAGCCCTGAAGACATATTACAACATAATTTTATGAGTGGCTTTATAACAAAGTTTTGTCTGCTGTCTGTTAACCTTAAAAAGAGATAAAGTTGCATGTTTGTTTTATTGTTAACCTTGCTTTGGCTCATGACAAACAGCCTGGTTATAAGGGGATTGATGTGGAAAGATTAATAATATTTGGTGGTTTGTCTTTTCAATGGATCTCATCAATTGTGATTCTATATTCCTATGGTTAAATTGAGACCACTATCTTATCAGTCACAACTATTGTCATATTTGAAGTTATTCTTGTCCTGGAATGTTATGAATTAAGAGATAAGAATAATCTTCAAACGTTTAATAATTTATCAGTTTTACTACATTTGAAATTGTGATAAAAAAAGTGTTGTGAAACAAGAAAGTCAAGTACTAAAATCAATATGTCCATGCCCAAAATAAGTATTCAATTGTAACAAATTACATGTACAAGTTTCAAAAAATGTTATTTAACTGCGAAATCTGATTGATTTTTGTTTGGGTATAAATACATATAAATGTTTGTGAAGTCAACTCAAATGACCTTTTCTGGATTATTGCCATATAATGTGAACTTCTTTGTATTGTGTGATTTTAGAAATTCAATCATTACATGTTAATAGGATAATAAATGGCCAACTATTCAAAAATATAACAATTTATTCAACCTTTTATGATAAGTCTTTGAGAATTTAATAAGGTGTGTTATTATTATTTATTTGAGGGTCTAAATCAAAACACAATGATCAACACCAAATACAAAACTTTTCCATCTTCATAAACAGGCATGAAATATTTGCCACTGGACATTACGCAATTTACAATTAATCAATACATATTGTATGTATATAATCCCTTATTCTCAAAGAGGGGAAATGTCAAGAGTATGCAAGCAAATGAAGTTAATTTTTCCAGGTATAGAATTTTATGGGTTGAGAACTACATAAAGACTTGCATGTATAAAGTCTATGACTAGGATTAGTCCATTATTAGTTTTTTTTTATCAAAATTAAAAAAAAACTGTAAATCTTCCAAAAGAAAAAGTATGTCCAACAAACTGAAATGCACTGGCACCTCCATTTATTACTGCTAACATTGAAATGTAATGAAACTAAATAATGTATTAACCTGCAAAAAAATGCATTTTAAATACACAAACTACAGATTTGACTTGTTTATAATCCATGTCTTCTCAGTAACATTAACACATGCTTGAATTGAATTATATGGGAGTGAATAAATTAAAACCCCTCCAATAGAGATACAGTTCAGGACAATAAAACACAAAACATAATACAATCAGATTATTCAAAAATAGTCCATTGTAACTCTATCGTAAACCGCCCACACTCTATAAAAATCCATTACAGTTTGAAAAATAGGTGTGTTGTAGGTCTTTTGAATGATTTACTGATGATAACATTATGTAAACTAAAAAAACTTGTATCCAACTGATAGATAGATAAACTGTTTTATAGAACATAGATTATTCCAATAAATAGCTCTAAACTCCTTGTAAGTGCAGATTTTTGCTCCTTGTTGAAGTTCATCAAGATGTTCAAAACATTCTTATCATTATAAATGTTCCACTGCACCAGACTGGATAAGAATACTATTTGATCGAGACACATTGTATAAATTCGATCGTTCCCTTTTGATAAAATAAAAAAAATTATGTTCAGATATTATCATTAGTTCTAATTAGATTTGATTATTCTTTTAAACCAAAAAGGGTAAAGATCTTGGAATCTTATGGGAAGATTTTTGTTATTTTTCCTTACTTTATTAATTATTTTTGGATCTGATCTATTTTTGATATGCCAACTTCTGTTTAGGGGGACAATAAATTATCTACCAGTTCATGAATTAACCATTTTTTGTTTAGAACTGAATGGGATATATATATATCATATACCATGTTTAGATGTATTTTGATTGAGAATCAGTTAGGCCATATCATAAATAGATATAAGAATATGTGGTATGAGTGCCAATGAGACTACTCTCCTACCAAGTCACAATTTGTAAAAGAAAAATCATTATAGGTTAAAGTAAGGTCTTCAACACAGAGCCATGGCTCAAACTGAACTGTAAGCTATAAAGGACCCCATAAATGACTAGTGTAAAACCATTCAAACAAATCTATATAAAAAACAAGAAACACTTACGAACCACATCAACAAACGACAACTACTGAATATCAGGTTAATAAAATGAAATTAGTAAAATTTACATTAGTCTGTTTGATAATGTTCCCCTCTGAAAAGAAAAGTTAAAATGAAACGACTGTATTGGTGGTGTAAGTCATATCATGCTGTACTTCTCACTCTGGTGTATACCACAACTTCAAATTTGTCAGTAACTTACTCAAGTAACACTGTTGAATTGATGCTATATGTAATTTTAACATTATTTAAAACAATGCATTTAAAAAAACTGTTGACATTGATTTTTGTATATGTTTGTTTTAGATCATTTATTTTTCTTTTATTATGACCTTCATTATGTAACATTTAGTAAACTTAAAGTTATTCTCTCAAGTTTAAAATTAAAAAAAAAACAGTAACCTCATTTACCTAATTTTGGGGAATATTTATTCAAAGTCATCCTATCTATTTATACTTTATTTTTCATATATATAAGCCTTATATACAGCAATGTATGAAAAAAAAATTGGCCAAACAATTTTATTTTTTAACTTTTGCACATGAATATGTAAAATACGTTTTTTTTTTTTATTAAAGTCCCTTACTACCTTAGGGAATTGGATATACATAGAAATGTATTTTTGCCAAAGCATGCTTAAAGTAACGCTATCAATCACTGCTATAGTAACTGCCTGATGCACTGAACTCCTGAGAGAATAACTTTTTGTATAATATTTCATTTCCACTGATTAAGGGTTAGTAATTTTTTATGAATTTCTCAAATATTTTATAGCAACCATAAACTGAAGATATAACCAGAACTGATATAACATTCACAAAACATGTTTTACTGCACCAAATACTCATTTGACAATTAATGTCCATAAAGTGATGCTCAAGGTGAAAAACTTTGTAAATCAAAAACATATATTTCAACATTGGAGAGCTTATAAAACAGAAAATAACCTTAAGAAAAGCAAATATAGGGACAGTTTTAAATGATTAAATGAAATCAACTTACAATAGGAAACAAAAAACATATAACTTTTATATTGCAACTGTGACGTTTAAAGCATATTCTTAATTTTATATGTAATTAGTGTATTTATGCATAGAGTAAATTTATATTTTATCATGACATTTTGTAGTTCCACCTTCTCCGGTGAATAAAAGTTTTCGCTGCCTAGCGTATAACTGGTTGAAAATGACATGCTGGTTTGACCTTGGAGTTGTGTACCGAGGATGGAATGTTCCAGGTTATACAAAGGTTGATATAAAAGTCAAATATGGCATCTTGTAAGTAAATATATTAGCAAAGGAGGGGCTAAAGATATCAGAGGGACAGGCAAACTCCAAGATTGAAAAATAAACTGACAATACCGGGGCTAAAAATGACAAAGATAAACAATAATAGTACACAAGACACAACATAGAAAAATAAAGACTAAGCAACACAAACCCCACTAAAAACTGGGGTTGATCTCAGATGAAAAAATGTTCGAAAACATCTTTTGGACCCTCTCTTGACAGAACTTTCACAGATATACCCCATCATAAAGAGACAAAATTTATGAAAAACAATGTCCAAAAAAGTAAGAAGAAACCCTATCGAAAGTACTGTAAATTCATAAACTGTTGCAATGTTTTTATCAATGTGAAAAATTTGTATTTATAACTTCAGCAGTATTTTTCTTTCGCAAAACAGGCCTCAACATGTACAACACAACATGATATATTCAACAGTAATTTGGTGACCAATGATAGAAGACAACACAGTTAAGCTATGTCTTACTTATAAAATATACAAACACATAAATTTCCACAATGATCATGTGAAAGATCAGGATTTTCAAATGAGTTTATAGATTCCACCCCTGGAACAAGTGTGTTACCATATAGATCTCCACTCCAGACAGTAAGATTTTGATATTTAAAGCATGAGGTTTTCTGAGCTATTTTAATGATTAGAATTTTTAAAACTAGAGAGTGGAGAAATATTGAAATACACTAGAATTATAGTGGAGAAATATTGAAATACACTAGTTATAGTGGTGGAAACTGTTTCTTTATTGATTTTTATCCTTCATTTTTTGAAAATTTGCAGTAAGTTGTGTTATTTATATGTGTCTTTTTCATGACCTCACAATAGGAAAATCAAGAAAAATGACATCATAATAAAATTTTGACCAAATGTTTGCCGAAAACAGTTATTTCACTAGTGTGCATGGAGAACAAATTTTTCACAATCGGTTGGGTAATGTGAAAATAGTGAAAGAATAGTAATTTTCTGCTGTTGGTCAGATTGATGATTGATAGATGTTTGGTGTTTAACTCCACTTTCTGAACAAATAAATATTGGCTGTTTGTGGTGTCAGGAGACAACCATCACTTTCTACAGGAAGATAAGTAATCTTAGTCTATGAAGATTCAAGTTGAAAGCACCTGTCAAGGGTGGGGTTCTAACATACAAAGCCTGCGTTGACTGGCTAATGATTCAGTAGATTAACGACTTAGACCACTCAGTTGCCAAGGCTGACCTGCTGCTGGTCAGATGGATTTATAGATCTGGATTTTGAAAGAGCGATGAAATAGTGATCAGTTAATATTCTCATTATTTGAGTCCTTAGAGTTTCAATTTGCATTAACAGTTAAAATATTCATATATCTCAGCAATAATTTTATATTTAAACTTTTGAATGATATACGGTTAGTTCAATTCTTTATGATTTTTATTTCAGAGGAATGACAGAAGAACTAGAGGAGCAGTACATAAAAAGAGATGGCACTTGTTTAAAAATTAGCATTCTAAACAACAAATTTACGCTCCTCAATGTGCAAATGGATATTAATATTACAAATGAGGCACGGAAAGTTTCTAACATCAGCATATTTAAATTTAACCCCAGAGATTTTGGTAGGTAAAAACTTAAAACCAATATATTTAATTACAGTAACATTCACACACAAAAAAATACACTAAATATTAATATTTCGAAATGATATTCCAGTCACTGGCAAAAACAGGTTTAAGACCTTGGAATAAACATGCAGACTTGAAAAAAGATTTATTATCCATCCCCGTTTGTTAACATGTATTTGAAAATGAGAAAATTAAACATTATATATTGTTGGACATAATCAGAGATGTTTTAAAAATTGATTTATAAGCAGGTAGAAAAAATGACAGGCCTATGTCCTTGTATTTGAGATATAATTGATTAAAAATTTGTCTGGAATTGATTTTCTCTAGATTTTTATACTCATTTAACATTTGCACCTGTTTTCTTTTATGCCCGCGTCACACTGTCCCGATTTTTACGCCGATGGCAACACGATTATGGAAATTTTCAAAATTGGGACTTATCGTATCCAGATCTGGCTATTCGTAGTGCCATCTTTAACCATTGTAGAACCATCGGCCACTTTTTCTAGCCTTCGGGGACAACTTCGGGAAGGGTTCTAAATTTTTTAACATGTTAAAAAATCCCCGAAAGGTGTGTCCGATGTTTAGGGTTTGTATTGAGTTCGTATCACCATCCTCACCATCGCAATGTCACCGGGAATGCATCTTTGAACATCGTATTGCATTCCTGTTTCCATCGTTTCTATCGGGCAGTTTTGACATTACGATGTCTACACGAATGAATCACGAAGCTAACCAAAGGTCTTACGATGGCAACACGACTTCGTGAAGACCTTGTAATCCCGTCGTGATGCCATCGAATAAAAGTAGGAAGGTGACAAGATGGAACTACGACGGCAATAAATCCAGCTAAATGTAAGTTAATTTTCGCAATTAAATACATTTAAAGTGCCATGCGTGATATGCACTGGTCAGTCTAATACGACAGTTAAGAAAGACGTTCACAAAACATGGACCTCATATCATATGATTCTATGAGAACAAGAAAGGCGTCAGCGTTGTTTCTATTAATTCAAATGGAACAAGAAGAGCAGGTATTACAGGGTCAGGATTTACTTTTACAAATAAAATATTATTTTTTGTCAATTTTTCATATCAAATAACCATCTATATCATTATGATATTCTCCTGGATAGAGCTCTTTTCGAATAAAAGGGATCAGCGAACCCATTACCTTACCTTTAAGATAGATCAGTAAACATGGGCATAATTATGGGTGATTATTCAGACTAGTGCACACATTTTACAGTTCAAACAAGGCAATGCCGAGCGTGGCATCCCCTCTTATGTAACATATTGGGGACAAATGTGGACACTATATTTGTATATGACACATGCAGAAAATGGTAAATTGTATACGCATATTTGATACATAAACTATTTTTTTAGAAATCAACTAAATTATTCAGTAACTGGAAATACCCACGGTCTTCCGTCTTATGATTAAATCAAAAATTAAATGTACAATATAATATATATTCAATATTGATCAAACAATTTAAAACGCATGATGACTTCGGCATATAATTTAAATGCATCGTAAGCTGTACACGACGTCTTTTAGACATCGTATGGCCATCGCGCCATCATTGTAATCCATTGTGTAGCCTTCGTAATCCATCTTGTAGGCTTCAGCTGAGATAGGAAGCTTAAATATCGTCTTCGGTTAACCTTCGTATGTCCATCTTTTGCTATCGTATATACTTTCGGCACCCTCGTATAGACTTCGTTACTCATCGTACTTGCTTCAGTCACTTTTGGGTATTTTAACGAGATCGGGACCAACTTCGTACGAACTTACAATTTTCGCATTCGGGTGTCCATCGTATATAAAAATCGGGACAGTGTGACGCAGGCATTAAGAACTATGATATAAACAACAAGGATTTTATAAGACTTTTATAAATTGTGTTTTAAACTACAATTTTTTTGTTAAATCTATTATGTAGTTAATTTTTTTCAGATTTTAAACTTTGTTTCATCAAAATTTTTTAAGTTCTTTGATATTCTGCATCTAGCTGTTTTAAACTACAATTTTTTTGTTAAATCTATTATGTAGTTAATTTTTTTCAGATTTTAAACTTTGTTTCATCAAAATTTTTTAAGTTCTTTGATATTCTGCATCTAGCCATGTCTTAAGATTTTGGATATTGGACCAGAAAAGAAAAATGTCTAATTTTAAATTTTTAAGTTCTTTAAACTTGAATATTGTGTCCATACTTTCCCAACTAACTGTCTCAGGGTTTGTATCAAGCTGTGCCCTGCAGAATATTTTATTTTAAAATAAATTACAAAAGAAATAAAAGATGTTTGGCATGCTCTTTATCATTTATATTTATTGTTGTACATAAATTGGGCCATTGGGTTACTCGTTTGAATTGTTTTACATTTGTCATTTCGGGGCCTTCTATAGCTATACCTAAGTATGCGGTATGGGCTTCCCTAATTGTTGAAGGCTGTTTAGTGACCTATAGTGATAATTTCTGTGTCATTTGGTCTCTTGTGGAGAGTTGTCTCATTGGCAATCATACCACATCTTCTTTTTTTTTTATAAAAGTAAGTAAGTTTATTATTTATTATAGTGGCATGTGTTTTTTTTTAAATTATTATATAATACAGTAAAATATAAAACGATAATTAGAACACCCGACCCTTTGGGTCTGTAAGTCACTTTTAACATTAATGTCAATGGTACGACAAACAAAGTATATAAATATTTACTAAATTACAGATAGCATTAAAACGAAAAAACTATTGCCCAAAAGAAAAAAGATTTCAAATTCATTTTTATTAAAGACTATGTTCCAAAAATAATTAAGGTTGTACCAAACATTTTCACTTAAATTAATTTGGCTTGTTTAATTTTCATAAAATTTTGACAAAATGTGCACTAAATGGACCATATGACAAAAAATATCAAAATTTTGAAAAAACTTGAACCATGCACACACTTTATTCGAAAATTTTCGTTGGACTAACAGTAAGTTTTGATTAACACCAATTTTGATCATTGAGAAGCCTAATCTTTCGTGAACAATAGAATGTAATTCAACCTTTCTGCTGATTTTGATACGACTGCAAAATTTTTGCAGTGATTTTGATGTCGTGGTAGTCAGCGTCATCCCTGACACTTGGTTTCCGGACAATACCTTTAGTATAAGTGAATAGAAATCTATGAAATTTAACACAAGGTTTATAACAACAAAAGGAAGATTGGGATTGTTTTTAGTGGTTGTGGTCCTTACAGTTTAGGAATTAGGGGCCAAAATGGGGCCCAAATAAGCATTTTTCTAGTTTCCAGACAGTATTTTATGGAATGGTGTATGGATCTCTCTAAAATTATACCAGAAGGTTCCATACCAGAAAGGGATGGATATGAATTAATTAATTTAATTAATTTGCTCTAACAAAGGGTTGGGTGAGATGCAAAAAAAAAAACATTGGGAGGGGGGGGGGGGGGGTCAATTCGCAACAGCATGGTGTATTGCACAATAGCAAAAAATTGAATATAAATTTCAATCATGTAACCAATTCTTAGTACTTTGGCTACAGTTGTTCTGTGTCAGTAACCTATTATGTGTCAAATATTGAAATACAATCCAAATTCAGACCTGTATCAAGTGCAAAATATTGTGTCCATTTTTGCCCCAACTGTTCAGAGTTGAACCTCTGCGGTCAAATCCAGCTTTGCTGGGCAAAGCAATTTATTACAGAGTTATCTCCCTGTAGTGTATTGTACCCCCTTTTCATAGTTAAAAATAACATCTGTAATTGTTTATGGGACTACTGGTACTAAAATGATTGTTTTCTTTACAGTTAAACCAGCTCCAATTGAAAACTTGAAATATATTGAGAAAAATTCAACTGCAATCAAACTTGAATGGTACCATTCTAACTCACAGATGTCCAAAAAGTTCCGAATTCAATACAGCTCTGAATATGATCCAAAGGGGAGCTGGATGGTAAGGAATCTTGCCTTGATATATAGTTCTGTATTAGTATGTTTCAGTTTACGTATTTTGTCGTACAGTCATTTCATGTTCCGATGTGTATTCACGTTATTCATAATTGTTTCATATAAATTGTTCATCTAACCTATTCAATGAAATGAAATACATATATAAAGTGTGGCTAAGAAAACATATTTCAAATTTTATATATTACAAAAAAATCAGTAAGTTTGTTTGTTTGTATATTTTTAGCAAAAGGAATATGTTCAAATATATCCGAGATCGGTAGGCAGCATGATATATTGTTTATTAGGGTCGCACTGTAATTCCTATGTTATGTTGCTGGTTGTTTTTCTGAGTTGCTTTATTTTTGTTACCATACACCCTATATTATGTTATTTTGGATCAGGGATTTTCAGTACCAATTTGTGATTCCTTTGTTATGTAGCTTGTTTATATTTATGTATGAACTGTATATTTGTCTGTGGTATTTATTTATTTCTTGAATGAAATTAAGCTTTTTGGGATGGTCTACACCAAATAAGGCTGTCATTTTTGAATGCAGGTATCATGTGCAATTTTTTTTACAGTTTTATTGTCTCTCTTGACGGCGTCAAAAAGTGAGACATAGGTATGCTGTTTCCGGCGTCGGCGACAGCGGCGTCAACAATGTATTAATTGTGATTAGGTTGAGTTTTTGATGAACTACTAGTGGTAAGTCAAAGATGGTATGCAGTTGTATAAGTATTGGCACATCTCATTACTATGGAGATTATTTGACCCCGCCCCCTCAGTTATGTTCTATTGACTTTGAAACTTTTGCTTAGTTTTCATGTATTAGTTTGTGATTAGGTCAGTTTATAGGGAACCACTAGTGGTAAAGTAATGATAATTGGTATGCAGTTGTAAAAGCATCATCATATCTCATTTCCATGGAGATTATTGTGCCCAAACCCTCATTTATGGTCTATTGACTTTGAAATTTTTGCTTAGTTTTAATGTATTAGTTTGTGATTAGGTCAGTTTATTGGGAACCATTAGTCGTGGGTTAATGATATTTGGTATGCAGTTGTATAAGCATTTGCAAACCTCATTTCCATGCAGATTATTTGGCCCTGCCTCCGCAGTCATGGTCTATTGACTTTGAATCTTTTGCTTAGTTTTCATGTATTAGTTTGTGATAAGGTCAGTTTATGGGGAACCAGTAGCGGTAGGTCAATGATACTTGGTATGCAGTTGTATTAACATTGGCACATTTCATTACCATGGAATTTTTTTTACCCTCCCCCTCAGTTAAGGTTTATTGACTTCGAAATTTTGCTTAGTTTACATGTATTAGTTTGTGTTTCGATTTGTTTAAAGAGAACTACTTATGATAAGTCAATGGTATTTGGTATGCAGTTGTATTAGCATTGGCACATCTCATTTCCATGGAGATTGTTAAGCCATGTACCTTTAGTCATAGTTCATTGACTTTGAATATTTGCTGAGCTTACATGTTAAAGTGTTGCTATTTTTTATTTTAACATTTGCATTATCAAAAATTACAAAAAGCGAGACATATCTCTGTGATAACAGTTTATATCTATTTATGTTTCATTGACTAAATTTTCCTATATTTACCTCACAATAACACTGTAAATACATAAAGTTTTGCAAAGTTTTTATTATTGTTTTTCATTTTTTGAACTTATTCTTTTTGGTCTTTAAAACCCATGTAACAAATCATGCATGGTCTTTTCCATACCTATACAAATGATGGATCAGGACTGTATTTTGAGCTTATTTAGTAGCTCACATTTTTTATCACTTGACGTCCAGCATCCGGCGTCCTGAACTTTTACAAATATTTTCTTCTCTGAAACTAATGGGCCAAATTTAACCAACTTGGCCACAATCATCATTGGGGTATCTAGTTTAAAAATGTGTTCGGTGACCCTGCAAACCAACCAAGATGGCCGCCATGGCTAAGATTAGAACATAGGGGTAAAATGTAGATTTTGGCTAATTACTCTGAAACCAAAGCATTTAGAGCAAATCGACATGAGGTAAAACTGTTTATCAAGTGAAGATCTGACAACCGGTTGTTGGGTTGCTGCCCCTGAATTGGTAATTTTAAAGAAATTTTGTCGTTTTTGGTTTTTATCTTGAATACTATTATAGATAGAGATAAACTGTAAACAACACAATGTTCAGCAAAGTAAGATCTACAAATATGTCAACATCACAAAAATGGTCAGTTGACCCCTTAAGGAGTTATTGCCCTTTATAGTCATTTTTTACCAATTTTTCATAAATTTTTGTAATCTTTTACAAAAATCTTCTCTTCTGAAACTACAAGGCCAAATTTTACCAAACTTGGCCACATTTATCATTGGGGTATCTTGTTTAAAAATGTGTGCGGTGACCCAGCTGACCAACCAAGATGGCCACCATGGCTAAAAATAGAACATAGGGGTAAAATGTAGATTTTGGCTTATAACTCTGAAACGAAAGCATTTAGAGCAAATCTGACAAGGAGTTAAATTGTTAATCAAGTTAATATCTATCAGCCCCGAAATTTTCAGATGAATCAGACAACTGGTTGGTGGGTTGCTGCCCCCCAATTGGTAATTTTTAAAGAAATTTTGGCATTTTTGGATATTATCTTGAATACTATTATAGATAGAGATAAATTGTAAACAGCAATAATGTTCAGCAAAGTAAGATCTACAAATAAGTCTCATGACCAAAAAGGTTTGTTGACCCCTTAAGGAGTTATTGCCCTTTATAGTCAATTTTTAATATATTCATTAATTTGGTAAATTTTTGTAAATTTTGACAAAATAATTTCCTCTGTTACTAATGGGCGAAGTTCATTATGGATAGAGATAATTGTAAGTAGCAAGGACTTTGCATCAACATCATCAAAACACAATTTTGTCATGAATCCATCTGTGTCCTTTGTTTAATATGCACATAGACCAAGGTGAGCGACACAGGCTCTTAAGAGCCTCTCTAGTCCTAGTTTTATTTATAATTTGATTGGATCCTGCCATGAATTAAAATGGAATTTGAGTTTTTATGTTGATGAATTTTGAAACAAGTCCTAGGTATAGTCTTTGAAATCTTTCAATGTTAATTGTGGTTAATATTTTATTATAATTTTATTCAGCAGAAATATAGTAAACTAGCTTTGCCTGTATGTGATATCATTTAATATTATGCATAAAATTGTGTAAAATATGTATTTCAAATCTTAGCTTTGCTATATTGTGTCATTACAAGCAGTAAGCTGGTTATTGATTTTTGTAATTATTATATTAGGAGACAGATCTAGAGATACCAAAAGACAGAATCCTCAGTATAATAGAAAATTTTAAGAAAACATTATATGGTTGTAACGTAAGAACGAAGCTGTTTAATTTTGCCTTAAACTGTTCAAATATCTCTAACACCATTGTTCATAAACAAATATTGTGTTATATCAATGGCAACATGCATTTGTTCCTCTAAAAAGAAGCTCTTTTGGAACATTACATTTACTGTAGTTCTTTGATATATCTGTTCTTGTTGAACCAATTATCCATACCCTAGTCTTTGATTTGTCAGGAACAGTTATAGTAATATGTCTTTCAACGGAAGTAATACTATAGAATATTTCTTACATTTGGAACTAATATTATGAAGGAACATTTATTTCATAACATGTGCAAATATGGATCAGTGATCACTTATATAGATATGGTAAAACATTATTTCATGACCAACCTGCTCTAAATAATTTCATATCCTGATAAACATATCCTAAATAAATGATTATATTCTAAACTATGTCAAATCATGATGCACTAATCCGTAAGGCTTAACCATACATAGTCATGGATCATCTACCATTAACATACCAAATTCACATTGATTGATCATTAACCATGCGTAGTCATGATTCACTTTCCATTAACATGCCAGATCCTAAATCACTGATCATTAATCATGCCTAGTCCTGAATCACCAACCATTAACATGCCAAATCCTAAATCACTGATCATTAATAATGCCTAGTCCTGAATCACCAACCATTAACATGTCAAATCCTAAATCACTGATCATTAATCATGTCTAGTCCTGATCCACCTACCATTAATATGCTAAATCATGATTTACTGATCCTTAGCCTTGGTAAGTCCTTAATCACTTATCATTAATCATGCCTAGTTCTAAATAACATACCATTAACATGCTTAATCATGATTCACTGATCCTTAGCCTTGGTAAGTCCTGAATCACTGATCATTAATCATGCCTAGTCCTAAATCATCTACCATTAACTTGCTAAATCATGATTCACTGATCTTTAGCCTTGATAAGTCCTAAATCACTGATCATTAATCATGCCTAGTCCTAAATCACCTACCATTAACATGCTAAATCATGATTCACTGATCCTAAGCCTTGATAAGTCCTATATCACTGATCATTAATCTTGCTTAGTCCTGAATCAACTATCATTAACATGCTAAATCATGATTCACTGATCCTTAGCCTTGCTAAGTACTTGAACACTGAACCTTAACCATACCTAGTCCTTAATCACCAACAATAAACATGCCAAATCATAATTTTACTGATCCTTAGCCTCGCTAAGTCCTTAATCACTGATCATTAATCATGTCTAGTCCTGAATCACCTACCATTAACATTTCAATCATGATTCACTGATCCTTCACTATGCTTAGTCCTTAATCACTGATCATTAACCATATCCAGTGCTGGATCACCTACCATTTACATGTCAAATCATGATTTACTGATCCCTAATCATGCTTAGTCCTGAATCATTGAGTTTAAATCATGCCTAGTCCTGAATCGCCTACCATAAACATGTCAAATCATGATTCATTAATCCTTTACTATGCTTAGTCCTGAATCATTGATCATAAATCATGCCTAGTCCTGTTTCGCCTACCATTAATATGTCAAATCATGATTCACTGATCCTTAACTATGCTTAGTCCTGAATCATTGATCATAATCATGCCTAGTCCTGCTTCACCTAGCCTTAATATGTCAAATCATGATTCACTGATCCTTAACTATGCTTAGTCCTGAATTACTGATCAGTAACCATACCTAGTCCTGGATCAGTGATCACTTATATAGATATGGTAAAACATTATTTCATGACCAACCTGCTCTAAATAATTTCATATCCTGATAAACATATCCTAAATAAATGATTATATTCTAAACTATGTCAAATCATGATGCACTAATCCGTAAGGCTTAACCAAACATAGTCATGGATCATCTACCATTAACATACCAAATTCACATTGATTGATCATTAACCATGCGTAGTCATGATTCACTTTCCATTAACATGCCAGATCCTAAATCACTGATCATTAATCATGCCTAGTCCTGAATCACCAACCATTAACATGCCAAATCCTAAATCACTGATCATTAATCATGCCTAGTCCTGAATCACCAACCATTAACATGTCAAATCCTAAATCACTGATCATTAATCATGTCTAGTCCTGATCCACCTACCATTAATATGCTAAATCATGATTTACTGATCCTTAGCCTTGGTAAGTCCTTAATCACTTATCATTAATCATGCCTAGTTCTAAATAACATACCATTAACATGCTTAATCATGATTCACTGATCCTTAGCCTTGGTAAGTCCTGAATCACTGATCATTAATCATGCCTAGTCCTAAATCATCTACCATTAACTTGCTAAATCATGATTCACTGATCTTTAGCCTTGATAAGTCCTAAATCACTGATCATTAATCATGCCTAGTCCTAAATCACCTACCATTAACATGCTAAATCATGATTCACTGATCCTAAGCCTTGATAAGTCCTATATCACTGATCATTAATCTTGCTTAGTCCTGAATCAACTATCATTAACATGCTAAATCATGATTCACTGATCCTTAGCCTTGCTAAGTACTTGAACACTGAACCTTAACCATACCTAGTCCTTAATCACCAACAATAAACATGCCAAATCATAATTTTACTGATCCTTAGCCTCGCTAAGTCCTTAATCACTGATCATTAATCATGTCTAGTCCTGAATCACCTACCATTAACATTTCAATCATGATTCACTGATCCTTCACTATGCTTAGTCCTTAATCACTGATCATTAACCATATCCAGTGCTGGATCACCTACCATTTACATGTCAAATCATGATTTACTGATCCCTAATCATGCTTAGTCCTGAATCATTGAGTTTAAATCATGCCTAGTCCTGAATCGCCTACCATAAACATGTCAAATCATGATTCATTAATCCTTTACTATGCTTAGTCCTGAATCATTGATCATAAATCATGCCTAGTCCTGTTTCGCCTACCATTAATATGTCAAATCATGATTCACTGATCCTTAACTATGCTTAGTCCTGAATCATTGATCACTAATCATGCCTAGTCCTGCTTCACCTAGCCTTAATATGTCAAATCATGATTCACTGATCCTTAACTATGCTTAGTCCTGAATTACTGATCAGTAACCATACCAAGTCCTGAATCATCTACCATTAACATGCTAAATTATGATTCACTGATCCTTAGCCTTGATAAGTCCTAAGTCACTGATCATTAATCATGCCTAGTCCTGAATCACCTGCCATTAACATGCTAAATCATGATTCACTGATCCTTAGCCTTGTTAAGTCCTTAATCACTGATCATTAATCATGCCTGGTCCTTAATCACCTGCCATTAACATGCTATATTATGATTCACTGATCCTTAGCCTTGATAAGTCCTAAATCACTGATCATTAATCATGTTTAGCCCTGAATAACCTACCATTGACATGTCAAATCATGATTTACTGATCCCTAACCATGCTTATTCCTGAATCACTGATCAATAATCATGCCTAGTCCTGAATCCTCTACCATTAATATGTCAAATCATGATTCACTGATCCTTAACTATGCTTAGTCCTGAATCATTGAGTATAAATTATGCCTAGTCCTGAATCCCCTACCATAAACATGTAAAATCATTATTCACTGATCCTTTACTATGCTTAGTCCTGAATCACTGATCAATAACCATACCTAGTCCTGAATCACTGATCATTAAACATACCTAGTCCTGAATCACCTTAGTACTATTTACATTCCAAATCCTGATTCACTTATCCTTATCCAAACCTTGTCCTGAATCACCTACCATTAACATCCCAAAATTCTGATTCACTAATCTTTAACCATGCTTAGTCCTGAATCACTGATCCTTAGCCATACCTAGTCCTGAATCACCTACCATCTAAATATAAAATCCTGATTCACTGATCCTTAACCATGCTT
Source organism: Mytilus edulis (assembly GCF_963676685.1). NCBI lineage: Eukaryota > Metazoa > Mollusca > Bivalvia > Mytilida > Mytilidae > Mytilus > Mytilus edulis. The sequence continues at coordinate 16,920,163 of NC_092344.1, forward strand.
AGTCCTGAATCACTGATCCTTAACCATGCTTAGTCATGAATCACTGAACCTTAACCATGCCTATTCCTGAATCACCTACCATTTAAATACCAAATCCAGATTCACTGATCCTTAATCACACCTTATTATATATTAGATACCTATACCATGTCCAACCTTGAATGGAACGGTTTACCAATATCCAATCCTGATTGACATACCAAGGTACTTCATATAATTACCAATAGTTAGTCCTGATTCATGTGTGTTGTTAGCAGGTTAAAACAGTACAACATAATTTTTGTTATTGCAAGGTTAAGATCCCCAATCCTAAACCATAGATATAGATATACTGAATTGGAATGATAAGATCGTTCAAGTGTAACATAGCGTTTGTTTCCAGTAGCATGAATCTCTCCCTAAATATTTTTAATTGTTTTAAAAATATCTTTATAACTGATATCCCAACCCCTAAACCATATATTTATATATTGTTGGTTGCCTCAACATGCCTTCTAAAATAAGTTTGACTTCATAACATAAGTTTAAAATTGACTAAGTATAGATTTTCAGAATAAAATTATTTTAAGTTAATTTGATGCAATGAAATTTTTTTTATGTTTGCACTGATTCATTGTTAGGAATTTGAACAGTTTAGTTAAAAAAAATAACAACATTGACCAAAATTAGTGTGTTACTTTGTTTGCAATATCCAGTCTAAAACCATTAATTGCTGATTGATTGATTTATACAAAGTTTAAATATTTAAAAAAAAGTTTTAATAGAGTGTATGTTGGCTTTCTGAATGCATGGAGGTGTCGGGAATAATTGTGATTTAATGCAATTGTGGTTGTTTGTTTACATGATATAAATTGAATTTTTATACAGGCAATTTTATGTTAGTTTATATAAAGATTAGACAGCATTAAATTTTGATGCAAGATTAAAATAAATTTGAGAAATACTTAAAGTTGTGTGAAATTTGAATTTACATGATATAAATCTAATTTAATGTCAGCAAATTTTGCCTGTGTAAAGTGTGTGCTTATATTGATTTAAAACTAAGCTTTAATTTTGTACAGGAAACACTTAAATGATTCTTAGAAATAAACTTTACATGTTATTAGTGACCTGTCAATCCAATTAGTCATTACTTAACTGTCCAGTGTAGGCTCTGATAAAATAAGAAAATTGTGAGTTCTTTCTACCAAAATTTGTCAACCCTGTTTTAAAGATTTGTTGCATGAAAATCAGCAGTCTGTTAGTCTTTTTATTTCAATTATGCAGATGAATAGTATTCCTTTTTAGCTCACCAGGCCCAAAGGGCCAGGTGAGCTTTTCTCATCACTTGGCATCCGGCATCCAGCTTCCTTAAACTTTCACAAAAATCTTCTCCTCTGAAACTACTTGGCCAAATCTAATCAAACTTGGCCACAATCATCAATAGGGTATCTAGTTTAAAAAATGTGTCCAGTGACCCAGCCAACCAACCAAGATGGCCGCCATGGTATAAACAGAACATAGGGGTAAAATGTTGATTTTGGCTTACATCTCTGAAACCAAGCATTTAGAGCAAATCTGACATGGGGGGGGGGGGGGGGGGGGGTGAACTGTTTATCAGGTCAGGATCTATCTGTCCTGAAATTTTCAGATGAATCGGACAAGCCGTTGTTAGGTTGCTGCCCCTGAATTAGTCATTTTAAGGAAATTTTGCCGTATTTAGTTATTATCTTGAATATTATTATTGGTAGAGGTAAACTGTAAACAGCATTATTATAGATAGAGATAAACTGTAACCAGCAATAATGGAAAGCAAAGTAAGTTCTACAAATAAGTCAACATGACCCAAATGGTCAGTTGACCCCTTAAGGAGTTATTGCCCTTTTATAGTCAATTTTTAACAAAAATCTTCTTCTTTGAAACTACTAAGATGAATTTAACCAAAGTTGTAAACAATCATAAATTGTGCCTTAACCAACATGGCTGACATGGCTAATAATAGTACATAGGGTAAAATGCAGTTTTTGGCTCACATATCTAAACCCAAAGCATTTCGAGCAAATCTTTCAGAAACAAAATTGTTCATTAGGTCAAGATCTATCTACCCTTAAATTTTCAGACCATTCAGGCAATCCGTTATTGGGTTGCTGCCCCTAAATTGGTAATTTAAAGAAAAAATTTCAGCTTTTGGTTATTATCTTGAATATTATTATAGATAGAGATAAACTGTAAACAGCATTATTATAGATAGAGATAAACTGTAAACAGCAATAATGGAAAGCAAAGTAAGACCTACAAATAAGTCAACATGACCCAAATGGTCAGTTGACCCCTTAAGGAGTTATTGCCCTTTTATAGTCAATTTTTAACAATTTTTCGTAAATTTTTTACAAAAATCTTCTCCTTTGAAACTACTAAGATGAATTTAACCAAAGTTGTAAACAATCATAAATTGTGTCTGATGACCCCTCCCTTGAACCAACATGGCTGACATGGCTAATAATAGTACATAGGGTAAAATGCAGTTTTTGGCTCACATATCTAAACCCAAAGCATTTCGAGCAAATCTTTTAGAAACAAAATTGTTCATTAGGTCAAGATCTATCTACCCTTAAATTTTCAGACCATTCAGGCAACCCGTTATTGGGTTGCTGCCCCTAAATTGGTAATTTAAAGAAAAAATTTCAGCTTTTGGTTATTATCTTGAATATTATTATAGATAGAGATAAACTGTAAACAGCATTATTATAGATAGAGATAAACTGTAAACAGCAATAATGGAAAGCAAAGTAAGACCTACAAATAAGTCAACATGACCAAATTGGTCAATTGACCTCTTAAGGAGTTATTGCCCTTTATAATCAATTTTTAACAATTTTCATAAATTTTGTAAATTTTTACAAAATAATTTCCACTGAAACTACTGGACCAAGTTCATTATAGATAGAGATAATTGTTAGCATCAAGAATGTTCGGTAAAGTAAGATTTACAAACACATCACCATCACTAAAACACAATTTTGTCATGAATCCATCTGTGTCCTTTGTTTAATATGCACATAGACCAAGGTGAGCGACACAGGCTCTTTAGAGCCTCTAGTTATTTATTGCTTTTGAAGGGTGCAAATGTATGCATATAGATTCTACCACTGTATTGAGTATGATACGATAACTATCCACTGTAGACAGTTAATTATTTTATTTAAAACCTGAAGCTTGTTCTCTATGATATGATCTTTCTAATTTTAATGCCAAATTAGAGTTTTGACCTAGATTTCATGGTCCACTGAACAAAGAAAATGATAGTGCAAGTGGGGTATGAATGTACTATGGACACAAACTGGTTATTCAGTAGTTTCGTAGTAAATTTTTTAAAGCCTGCATGCTATTTTAATATATAAAACAAAAGTTGAGACCAGTGTTTACCATCAATGAAGGCTTGGTACATTTTAACTTTTTGAAGAAGAATTAAAAAAGCTTTCTAAGGAGACTATAGCTATTTAATAACATCATAAAGCTTTAATTATGATGTAACATCAATTTTCCTTTTGTATTCTTTTGCAAGTTAGTTTTATTGTGTTTTGACAATTTCACATTGTCAAAACAAATTTTAAACCCCTTTTTCTAGTGTTTGCAAACAACATTGGAGAGCAAGGATTTGTATAGTGTCACTATACAAATCTTAGAGAGGAGAGTTAAAAAAAAATTCTATAAAATATCTCTGCTATCAACAATATTTTGAAAATTCAAAAATGGTGTTTAGAAGTTACCCATGAATTTCAATGGTTTCTTTAAAACTTTTTCCTTGACAATGCATAGATTTTATCTTTTAATTAATTGAATAAATTCAGCAAAATTGATTGTTGTAAAATAACATGAAGATATGGTTCTTAAATGTATTCATCAATGATTTTGTCAGCTACGGATTTTAATTATACATCTTAAAACTTGTATTATTCTTTAACACATGAATGGTTTCCATGTTTTTAAAGTATTAATTATTAAAAGTAAATGTAATGAAATATTGAATGATTCATAAAAGAAACTGACTTTCAGATGAAATGATTGCAGGTTAATTTTAAAGGATTTTACAAAATACAAATTTATTAATATTAATGAACTGTGTAAAAAATGGGATATGGGTATTTCTATACAATGATTAATATTTATATAAAGGTGAAGGAAAATAAAAAAATGTATACTCAAGCTAAAATTTGTATTGTTTGCCTAAAAATAGAATGAATTTATATATATATTAGATTTAGATCTAAAAAAAAGATGTAACAATTAATATTGAAATATGTTTTTTCAGATAACAGCTCCTAAAACTAGAGAATTGACTTTAACTAAGCTACTGCCATATGCATTATACAATATAACAGTTGTAGTGATACCAATTTATGAGAATAGGACAGAAACTGGTTTCTGGAGTGACAATGTTACAACCTCTATAAGAACTGCAGAAGATGGTAAGACTGTTATCAGAATAGATCAACAATTTTTTCGTGTAGCTTTTGACAAAACCGTGTTAAAGGGGCTCGCGGGTCAAAATAGATTTTTGTCGAGCCTGCAACTTTGTTGCAGAAAGCTTGACATAGGAATAGTGATCCGGCGGCAGCTACGGCGACGGTGTTAGCTAACTTCTTAAAAGCTTTATATTTTAGAAGGTTGAAGACCTGGATGCTTCATACTTTGTATATAGATGCCTCATGTTACGAAGTTTCCGTCAGTCACATGTCCAATGTCCTTGACCTCATTTTCATGGTTCAGTGACCACTTGAGAAAAAAGTTCAGATTTTTTGTAATGTTAAATTCTCTCTGATTATAAGTAATAGGATAACTATATTTGGTATGTGCATACCTTGCAACGTTCTCATGTCCGTCAGACAGTTTTCACTTGACCTCGACCTCATTTCATGGATCAGTGAACAAGGTTAAGTTTTGGTGGTCAAGTCCATATCTCAGATACTATAAGCAATAGGTCTAGTATATTCTGTGTATGGAAGGACTGTAAGGTGTATATGTCCAACTGGCAGGTGTCATCTGACCTTGACCTCATTTTCATGGTTCAGTGGTTATAGTTAAGTTTTTGTGTTGTGGTCTATTTTTCTCATACTTTATGCAATAGGTCTACTATATTTGTTGTATGGAAGAATTGTTAAAATGTCTGCCTGGCATGGTTCATCTGACACTTGACCTCATTTTCATGGTTCAATGTTTAGTTATCTTAGTTCATGTTTATGTTTAGTTTATGAGACAGTTGTAATAAAGCTTTATATTTAGGACTATCAACATAAAATCAATGATTAGTAAAGAAGGCGAGACATTTCAGCGTGTGCACTCTTGTTTTATTTAATATAGGATTTCGCTATATTTTTCTATAAAAGAACAGTATCTTCTACTGAATAGAAAAATAAAATAAAAAAATGGGGTCACTGTTCATTAACGCTCACAATCTATCTGCCTTCAAAAGAAGCATACATTTTTGTAAAAGTACCTTTTTTCTGTTGAACTAATAGGAGAAATAGAGGTAATATCGAAATAAAAGAAGAACTTAATTACAGAAATCGCTCAAATTTTACAATAGTTAAGTTTAAGTACATCTCATTTGAAAATAATAATTAAAAATTGTAGGTCACAGATTAGTTAAAAAAGATATTTCAAATGGCATTTTTGCACCAAAGGGAGATAATTTGGAGCTTTTTCAATGATATCTACATTTTAAAATTCATCTGTGGCCATTAGGAATTGATTTTTATGCCCAACCTACGATAGTAGAGGGGCATTTTGTTTTCTGGTCTGTGGCTCCGTTCGTCTGTGCGTCCGTCCGTTCAGGTTAAAGTTTTTAGTCAAGGTAGTTTTTGATGAAGATGAAGTCCAATCAACTTGAAACTTAGTAGACTTGTTGCTTATGATATGATCTTTCTAATTTTAAAGCCAAATTAGACTTTTGACCCAATTTCACGGTCCACTGAACATAGAAAATGAATGGGAGTTTCAGGTTAAAGTTTTTGGTCAAGGTAGTTTTTGGTGAAGCTGAAGTCCAATCAACTTGAAACTTAGTAAACTTGTTGCTTATAATATAATCTTTTAAATTTTGAAGCCAAATTAGACTTTTGACCCCAATTTCACGGTCCACTAAACAAAAAATGAAAGTGGGAGTTTCAGGTTAAAGTTTTTGGTCAAGGTAGTTTTTGATAAAATTGAAGTCCAATCAACTTGAAACTTAGTACATATGTTCCCTATAGTATAATCTTTCTAATTTTAATACCAAATTAGATTATTACCCAATTTCACGGTCCATGGAACATGGAAAAGGATAGTGCAAGTGGGGCATCCATGTACTTTGGACACATTCTTGTTTTGAATGATTTTTATACGACCGCAAAATTTGAAAAATTTTTCGTCGTATATTGCTATCACGTTGGCGTCGGCGTCGTCGTCGTCGTCGTCGTCGTCGTCCGGCGTCCGAATACTTTTAGTTTTCGCACTCTAAATTTAGTAAAAGTGAATGGAAATCTATGAAATTTTAACACAAGGTTAATGACCACAAAAGGAAGGTTGGTATTGATTTTGGGAGTTTTGGTCCCAACATTTTAGGAATTAGGGGCCAAAAAGGGCCCAAATAAGCATTTTCTTGGTTTTCGCACTATAACTTTAGTTTAAGTTAATAGAAATCTATGAAATTTTGACAAAAGGTTTATGACCACAAAAGAACGGTTGGGATTGATTTTGGGAGTTTTGGTTTCAACAGTTTAGGAATTAGGGGCCAAAAAAGGGCCCAAATAAGCATTATTCTTGGTTTTCGCACAATAACTTTAGTTTAAGTAAATAGAAATCAATGAAATTTAAACACAATGTTAATGACTACAAAAGGAAGGTTGGTATTGATTTTGGGAGTTTAGGTCCCAACAGTTTAGGAATTAGGGGCCAAAATGGGACCCAAATAAGCATTTTTCTTGGTTTTCGCACCATAACGTTAGTATAAGTAAATAGAAATCTATGAAATTTAAACACAAGGTTTATGACCATAAAAGGAAGGTTGGTATTGATTTTGGGAGTTTTGGTCCCAACAGAATAAGGGGCCCAAAGGGTCCAAAATTAAACTTTGTTTGATTTCATCAAAATTGAATAATTGGGGTTCTTTGATATGCCAAATCTAACTGTCATGACTGTGTATGTAGATTCTTAACTTTTGGTCCCGTTTTCAAATTGGTCTACATTAAGGTCCAAAGGGTCCAAAATTAAACTTAGTTTGATTTTGACAAAAAATGAATCAGTAAGGTTCTTTGATATGCTGAATCTAAAAATGTACTGAGAGTCTTGATTATTGGCCCAGTTTTCAAGTTGGTCCAAATCGGGGTCCAAAATTAAACTTTGTTTGATTTCATCAAAAATTGAATAAATGGGGTTCTTTGATATACCAAATCTAACTGTGTATGTATATTCTTCATTTTTGGTCCTGTTTTCAAATTGGTCTACACTAAAGTCCAAAGGGTCCAAAATTAAACTTAGTCTGATTTTAACAAAAATAGAAATCTTGGGGTTCTTTGATATGCTGAATCCAAAAATGTACTTAGATTTTTTATTATGAGCCCAGTTTTCAAGTTGGTCCAAATCAGGATCTAAAATTATTATATTAAGTATTGTGCAATAGCAAGTCTTTTCAATTGCACAGTATTGCGCAATGGCAAGAAATATCTAATTGCACAATATTGTGAAGTAGCAAATTTTTTTTTAATTAGAGTTATCTTTCTTTGTCCAGAATAGTAAGCAAGAAATATCTAATTGCAAAATATTGTGCAATAGCAAGATTTTTTTTTAATTGAAGTTATCTTTCTTTGTCCAGAATCAACTTAAATCTTTGTTATATACAATATACAATGTATATTCACTTTTTACTACCAACTGATAAATTAAAATAATCTTTACCATTCAGTGATAACAAGCAGTTTTTTTACATCTTAATATTTTATGATGTATTTAAATGAGTAGTTATTGTTGCAAACTCCATTAGAAATTTTAATTGAGATTAGTTTTGGAATAAGGGAAAGGGGGATGTGATTAAAAAAATTGGGTTCAATTTTTCTCATTTGAAATTTCATAAATAAAAAAGAAAATTTCTTCAAACATTTTTTTGAGAGGATTAATATTCAACAGCATAGTGAATTGCTCTAAGAGAAAACAAAAATTTTAAGTTCATTAGAACACATTCATTCTGTGTCAGAAACCTATGCTATGTCAACTATTTAATCACAATCCAAATTTAGAGCTGAATCCAGCTTGAATGTTGTGTCCATACTTGCCCCAACCGTTCAGGGTTCAACCTCTGCGGTCGTATAAAGCTACGCCCTGCGGAGCATCTGGTTGTACCATGTGATAAAGTAACATTTACTTATGGTAATAAATAAAATTTGTAATGAAAAATAATTTTTTCCTCTTTAAGAGCTTTAATCATGTTCATGCTTAGGTTTGAAAATTATGCAGTTTTCACCTTAATTGTGAAAGTCGGCAGGTAATGTCAGAAGTACTGTTGTTACATGAAGCAGATACATTTTGAAACAAATTTAAATTTACTCATGTTTTTTTTATGCTCCATTTAGGGGCATTATGATTTTCATCTGCACATTTGTTTGTTTGTCCGTCTGTCTTGCTTCAGGAAAAGTTTTGGTCAAGGTAGTTTTTGCTGAATCTAAAGTCTAATTAACTTGAAACTTAGTATATATAATCTTTTCTTATTTTAATGCTTATTTCTCGGTCCACTGATCATAGAAAATGATTGTGCATGTGTTGCATCCATGTACTTTGGACATGTCTAGTAGGATAACCTGTTATAGAAATTTATAAAAATAGCTTGCCATAAAATTACTGTTGCTAAACTATGAACCAATACATGTAGTTATATAATATTCATAATTATTCATAAGAATTAGTTGTATTGATGGCAACATTCTTCTTACTTGTTTACTGTTTTTATACGACCGCAAAAAATTTTTCTTTTAGTTTTCGCACTCTAACTTTAGTAAAAGTGAATATAAATCTATGAAATTTTAACACAAGGTTTATGACCACATAAGGAAGGTTGGGATTGATTTTGGGAGTTTTGGTCCCAACATTTTAGGAATTAGGGCCAAAAAGGGCCCAAATAAGCATTTTCTTGGTTTTCGCACTATAACTTTAGTTTAAGTAAATTGAAATCTATGAAATTTTGACACAAGGTTTATGACCACAAAAGGAAGGTTGGGATTGATTTTGGGAGTTTGGGGCCAAAAAAGGGCCCAAATAAGCATTATTCTTGGTTTTCGTACAATAACTTTAGTATAAGTAAATAGAAATCAATGAAATTTAAACACAAGGTTTATGAACACAAAAGGAAGGTTGGGATTAATTTTGGGAGTTTTGGTCCCATCAGTTTAGGAATTAGGGGCTAAAAAGGGGCCTGAATAAGCATTATTCTTGGTTTTCGCACCATAACTTTAGTACAAGTAAATAGAAATCTATGAAATTTAAACACAAGGTTTATGACCATAAAAGGAAGGTTGGGTTTGATTTTGGGAGTTTTGGTCCCAACAGTTTAGGAATAAGGGGCCCAAAGGGTCCAAAATTGAACTTTGTTTGATATCATCAAAAATTGAATAATTGGGGTTCTTTGATATGCTGAATCTAACTGTGCATGTAGATTCTTAATTTTTGGTCCCGTTTTCAAATTGGTCTACATTAAGGTCCAAAGGGTCCAAAATTAAACTTAGTTTGATTTTAACAAAAATTGAATCCTTGGGGTTCTTTGATATGCTGAATCTAAAAATGTACTTGGATTTTTTATTATTGGCCCAGTTTTCAAGTTGGTCCAAATCGGGGTCCAAAATTAAACTTTGTTTGATTTCATCTAAAATTGAATAATTGGGGTTCTTTGATATGCCAAACCTAACTGTGTATGTAGATTCTTAATTTTTGGTCCCGTTTTCAAATTGGTCTACATTAAAGTCCAAAGGGTCCAAAATTAAACTAAGTTTGATTTTAACAAAAATTGAATTCTTGGACTTTTTTGATATGCTGAATCTAAACATATACTTATATTTTTGATTATGGGCCCAGTTTTCAAGTTGGTTCAAATCAGGATCCAAAATTATTATATTAAGTATTGTGCAATAGCAAGAAATTTTCAATTGCACAGTATTCAGCAAGAGCAAGAAATCTTCAATTGCACAGTATTGTGCAATAGCAAGCAATTTTCAATTGCACAGTATTGCGCAATAGCAAGAAATCTTCAATTGCACAGTATTGTGCTATAACAAATATTTTCAATTGCACAGTATTGCGCAATAGCAAGAAATATCTAATTGCACAATATTGTGCAATAGCAAGAAATTTTCAATTGGAGTTATCTTTCTTAGTCCAGAATAGTAGTTGAATCAACTTAAATCATTGTTTTATACAATATACAATGTATATTCACTTTTACTACCAACTGATAAATTAAAACAATCTTTACCATTCAGTGATAACAAGCACTTTATTTTACATTTTAATATTTTATGATGTATTTAAATGAGTAGTTATTGTTGCAAACTCCATTAGAAATTTGAATTGAGATCAGTTTTGGAAAAAGGGAAAGAAGGATGTGAAAAAAAAATGGGGGGGGGGGGTTAAATTTTTCTCATTTCAGATTTCATAAATAAAAAGAAAATTTCTTCAAACATTTTATTTGAGAGGATTAATATTCAACAGCATAGTGAATTGCTCAAAGGCATCTGGTTTTTAATTGTACATGTACTGTGGATTCATTTTTTATTCGTGGTATACCAATTTTCGTGGGTTTCGTGGGTCACAGCGAACCACGAATTTAAGAATTCAACGAAGAATAATCCCGAGAAATGTGTATGGAGTTGGATGTTTATTTCCGGTTATGTTATGCAGTTCTAGTGTAGTGTTGACTAGCGATAAACATTGTAACATAACACGTGATTTTTATTGATAGAAGATACAAGTATTTTGATTAAATCTATAATAAATATATCGAATATCAGTGATAATTTACTTTTTAAAATTGATTAAAACTGTTCATGGAAAATAACTGCAAGTTGTTAATTACCGTGTCATAGTTTGGTTTACCAGTGATTAAAAATCAATAGGATTAAGTACGTAGGTAATATTGTTTATGACAGGAACATTTATTTTCACACCTTATACTTATATATCTGTTTATTATATCATGATTAGAGAAATTAGCTTGCAATCATAAAGTTTTGAATGCCTTATAGAATTCAGACAAGAATTTATAAATTGTAAAACAAACAAATAATTAGTTGTCTCTGCCCATTATTGTAATCGAAGTTATCAATGAACACTTTAACCTAGAATGACCAATTAAGCGAGGATTTTGACAATTCAAAACTTTTTCAATGAATTCCTTTTTTTTTGTTTTGTTTTATTATTGATCGAACCAAGGATGTTATATGATCTCCTAAATCAAAAAGAAATCCACGAATTACGTATCTATTTTTTTGTTGTTGTAATCAGCGATCCACGAATTTACGTATACCACGAAACGTCTTTTTTTCTCTATCCACGAAAATTGATACCCACGAAAATAAATGAATCCACAGTATATGCATTTGTTCAAATGAAAAACCTATTTTTCAGTGCCTCGTGCAGTTCCAACATTATGGCCAGGCTACTTTTCACAGTTGAAAGATCCAGAGAAAATTAAAATCTATTGGGAGGTATGTACTTCTTGTTTGTATATTTCTATAAACATTTTGTGTACCTAAGTATTTAGAAAATTAACATAATCCTTTTCATCCCTATTTTCCACCGACTTAGCCATTTATACCTTGAAAAGTATAATAATCAAGAAGAAAGCTAAAAAAATTACCACTAAGATAAGATCTAATAATGGCAATAATTACAAAAACTTGTATGGAATAATTGTTTTTGGTCATTTTGGCTATTGATAAGCTTGAATACTTGCAAAATACAAAAGATGTATATATACAACACGTCAAAACATCAACCCTACAATGTTAGATCTGTAAATTTGCTTTCGCAAAATTTTTGTTCTTTCCTCGCGAGGAAAGAACCCATGCTACTGAGATATCGTGACACCAAATTGCCTGCACTGTAGCCGTCCCGCTAGACCACAGGACCACCTGAGCTTCAAAATGAACCTTTTGGTGGCAGTGTGTAACCTTTCCACGTCAGTTTTAATCCAGCGTCATACTACAGTACATGATATATAAGGCATGAAGATGTTATTCTTACAGATCAGCTAAATTATCTATAGTAAAGGATCCTCCAAATTAATGTAAGATACAGTCACAGAAAATTATTATATTTATAAGTACGTCTGAGCCAGTGACAACTCTACAACAGATTTATCCATCAGATCACCAGAATCATGACACCACATCGCCTGCACTGTTTCTGTCCCGCTAGACCACACGACAACCTGAGCTTCAAAATGAAGCTTTCGGTGGCCGGGTGTTATCTTTCTAGCGGGACGGCTACAGTGCAGGCGATTTGGTGTCACATTATCTCAGTAGCATGGGTTCGAACCCCAGCGAGGGAAGAACAAAAAATTTGCAAAAGCAAATTTACAGACCTTACATTCATGACATTGTTGGGTTACTGTATAATTTTTTGTTCTCCCCTCCAGGATTTGAACCCATGCTACTGAGATATCGTGACACCAAATCCCCTGCACTGTAGCCGTCCCGCTAGACCACACGACAACCTGAGCTTCAAAATGAAGCTTTCAGTGGCCGATGTTACCTTTCCACGTCAGTTTTCATCTAGCGTTGTACTACAGTACATGATAGTCTAGCGGGACGGCTACAGTGCAGGTGGTTTGGTGTCTTGATATCTCAGTAGCATGGGTTCGAATCCCGGAGGGGAGAACAAAAAATTCGGGGAAGCAAATTTACAGAAAATAGATTATATAAATTCCTTTTAGCAGAGGCATTCCAATGATTCTCTCTCCTATATCCCTAACTATTCTATCAGCCAAAATTAGCTAAAAGAAACTTTTCAAGCTTATTCCAATTACCCTTGTCCGTCTGTCTCAACCAAATATTATGAATTATATACACAATGTTTATTACCACAAAATACAGACTAAGTTTGAATTTTGGTGGCATCACTTATACGTTTCGTTTGTTCTATAACTTGAGTTTGCTTCAACCAAATTGTAATGAAACATATACATTTCCCTCCCCTCTTAGCCTGGTTCGCACCCTCTGACTTCTGCTTTCAGCCCCTTATTCCAAAGTTCTGTCATCCTTGTCTCACCTCTCAAAGCTATGGTCCCTAGTCTTAAGTTTGAATAAGTAGTATTGTTATATTTAATGTGACAATTTTGTTGATGGTATCTTTTTTGTTTTAAAACATATAAAAAGAATACAATTATCAAATTTGACAGTGCAACAGACTTCTATTCTCTAACCACAAACACCTTCAAAAGATAGACAAACAACAGTCAGCATTCATGCCTATATTTGTTTTAATCTGGTGTCCTATAGAAATGAAATGAATAAGAATGCATAGAGTATTTTTAAGCCATAGGAGCAATAGGTACAAGTGTTCTCCTTAGATTTTTTTTATATCATCCTGTTAAACATGAATTTATGAAATGCCATCTTGATTTTAGCTCACCTGGCCCAAAGGACCAAGTGAGCCTTTCTCATCACTTGGTGTCTGTCGTCGTCGTTTACTTTTACAAAAATCTTCTCCTGAAACTACTGGGCCAAATTTAATCAAACTTGGCCACAATCATCATTGGGGAATCTAGTTTAAAAATGTGTCCAATGACCCGGCCAACTAACCAAGATGGCCACCATGGCTAAAAATAAAACATAAGGGTAAAATGTAGATGTTGGCTTATAACTCTGAAACCAAAGCATTTAGAGCAAATCTGACATGGTATAATTGTTTATCAAGTCAAGATTTAACTGCCCTGAAATTTTCAGATGAATCGGACAATGGGTTGTTGGGTTGCTGCCCCTGAATTGGTAATTTTAAATTTTTTTTGCAGCTTTTGGTTATTTTCTTGAATATTATTATAGATAGAGATAAACAGTAAATAACAATAATGTTCAGCAAAGTTAGATCTACAAATAAGTCAACATTTTTGCGCCTGTCCCAAGTCAGGAGCCTCTGGCCTTTGTTAGTCTTGTATTATTTTAATTTTAGTTTCTTGTGTACAATTTGGAAATTAGTATGGCGTTCATTATCACTGGACTAGTATATATTTGTTTAGGGGCCAGCTGAAGGACGCCTCCGGGTGCGGGAATTTCTCGCTACATTGAAGACCTGTTGGTGACCCTCTGCTGTTGTTTTTTATTTGGGCGGGTGGTTGTCTCTTTGACACATTCCCCATTTCCATTCTCAATTTTATGACCAAAATTGTCAGTTGACCCCTTAAGGAGTTATTGCCCTTTATAGTAATTTTTTACCAAATTTTTGTTATCTTTTACAAAACTCTTCTCCTCTGAAACAACTGCGTCAAATATAACTAAACTTAACCCAAATCATTATTAGGGTATCTTGTTTTTAAAAATGTGTGCGGTGACCCAGCCAACCAATCAAGATGTCCACCATGGCTAAAAATAGAACATAGGGTTAAAATGTATAGTCAATTTTTAACAATTTTCATTAATTTGGTAAATTTTTGTAATTTTTTACAAAATATTTTCCTCTGTATCTAAAGGGCAAAGTTTATTATAGATAGAGAAAATTGTAAGTAGCAAGAATGTTCAATAAAGTAAGATCTGCAAACACATCATAATCACCAAAACACAATTTTGTCATGAATCCATCTGTGTTCTTTATTTAATATGCACATAGACCAAGGTGAGGGACACAGGCTCTTTAGAGTCTCTAAATATATATATATCATCACATCCATTACACTATATATCAGAAAATATTTCAGATAGCATCACATTACAATTATGCTAAAAGGCCCTGGGAAGAACACTGCAGACTGTACTCTTTATCATAAATCACATGATATGTTTGAATTTTCTTTACAGCCAATTGATGATATAAAGAGATGTGGCATTATCCAATCATACAGAATCACATTGAAGGAAATAGTTCCCTTTGGAGAGAAAGTTGGAAAGAAAGAAAATTTTACTGAAATAATAGAAGATATCCCACCTGAAGCTATATCATATGAAATTCAATTGGAACCAATGAAAAAATATCAAATAAAACTAACACAGAGAACCAGTGTCGGCTATCCCACTGTAAAAGATGCTCATATTTATGTTTACCCGCAGTTTATTCGTAAGTGCAATTTTTTTCCTTGTTACCTAATTTAATGACTACTATGTAAATATAAGGAGATGTAGTTATTTTGTAGTATGATTGGCAAAGGGACAACTCATAAAGCACCAGAGTTCAAATGCTGTGGATATATAAGCAACTATAGGTCAAATAATGGCCTTCAACAATAAGGTAAACCCATACAGTGTTACATGAGCTATAAAAGGTGAAACAATTCAATTTTTTTATTTTTTATGTTTTAGGGCCCACATTACCTAGTTTATTGACTATAGAAGCCATTTGTCACATCTAAATTTTATTACTTTTAAGGACCAACATTATCTGATTTATTGCCACTGACTATTGAAGCCATTGGTTATATCAATTATATTTCAAGGCCCACATTACCTAGTTTAACATCTGTAGAATCTATTGGTAAATTTTGAGCTGTTATTATTTTTCAGGCCCACATTACCTAGTTTGACATCCGTAGAAGCTATTGGTAACTTCTGAGTTTAACTATTTTTCAGGACCCACATTACCTAGTTTGACATCCGTAGAAGCTATTGGTAACTTCTGAGTTTAACTATTTTTCAGGACCCACATTACCTAGTTTGACATCCATAGAAGCTATTGGTAACTTCTGAGTTTAACTATTTTTCAGGACCCACATTACCTAGTTTGACATCCATAGAAGCTATTGGTAACTTCTGAGTTTAACTATTTTTCAGGACCCATGTACATTACCTAGTTTGACATCCATAGAAGCTATTGGTAACTTTTGAGTTTAACTATTTTTCAGGACCCACATTACCTAGTTTGACATCCGTAGAAGCTATTGGTAACTTTTGAGTTTAACTATTTTTCAGGACCCACATTACCTAGTTTGACATCCGTAGAAGCTATAGGTCACAATAAAGTTTTATTCACATGGAAATTGACAACTATCAATAACAGTACTGGTGACTTTTGTAACTATAATTTGTCATGGTGCAAAAAGAATAGTACAAAACCCGGAAATTGTAAGGTAAGAATTCCATTGTGTAAACTTTTTAATGCATAAAATACTCTTATGATCAACATTCTTGTGAATCAATAAATTAAGCACTCTACATTGGGTAAACAAACAAAGTTTAAGCTGGTGTTGGCTTCATAATAATTTCCTGTTGTTATTTTTTGCAAGGAACATTAAAATAAAGTCTTTGGGATAAAGTTTTTATACATCAATAATTTTGTCAATCTTTGAATGCATAGAATATTATGAAATTTGAACTGAATCTATTTATTATTACGAAATACATCTGACTAATAAGACTAATTTTGAAAATGTCTTTTTGTTGAGCCTGTGACTTTTGTTGCGGAAAGCTTGAGATGGGGAAAGTGATCAGGCGGCGGGGTTAGCTAACTTCCTAAAAGATTTATATTTAAGAAGGTGGAAGACCTGGGTGCTTCAATCATACTTTGTATATAGATGGCTCATGTTCATTTTCATAGTTCAGCGACTACTTGAAAAAAAAGTTAAGATTTTTTGTAATGTTAAATTTTCTATTATTATAAGTAATAGGGTAACTATATTTGGTATGTGCGTACCTTGCAAGGTCCTTATGCTCGTCAGACAGTTTTCGCTTGACCTTGACTTCATTCCATTTCAATATTTGGGAAAAATCAAGAGAGAAAACGGTTCTGATTTGTTAACGTTTACATTGTTTTATTTATTTTCAGGAGGCTATTAAATCAAATTTGATTTTAGACAACAATGCTACAAACAAAGCAACAGTTTCAATTAGTATTACTAAGAATTATTTTGACTATTGGTTTGGAATATCTGTTGAAGAAACCTTACAGAATGGTTGGTTCATCAGCAGTGGTATTACATGGTACAAACATTGTGTATACTTTAAAGGAGGAGGTTAGTATAGAAAGAGGGGTGGGAGTGGTCCTGATCTAGAAATTCCGGCCTTAAAAACATAAAATTCTGAGGTCCTGAATTTAAAGAAAATAAATCCAACATCCCGAAATTCAAAAAAAGAAATTCCAGATCCCGAAAGGATCAATCCCAAAATTCTGAGCTTAAAAACACCCGATCCTGACATCCTGAAAAAGGTCCTGCCCCACTCTATAGAGAATCTCGGATTTTCTGATGGCCGTCTAAATAACCTCCCTGAATCTAAGTATATCTTTCTTGCAGAACTTACCTATTTAATTATTTGATATAAATCAGGACAGTTTGCAGGTCTGTCAAATGTCAAACTGCAGTCCTAGTAAAAACCTTGATAACATGATACAGACTATACTTCTTTTGCAGGTTCTTACGCTGGATTGATCGAGAGGTTGAATAAAAAGATAGTAATTAACAATACTAGAAAACAGCCTTTCATTTCTATTTAAGATTGCAGGATACAATGATTCATTCTGTAAAAACTGTTTCTGAATGAATTGTTAAATTTAACATTTTCGTGATATGAGGCAAAAACAGTTTGTTAAATTGGATGGAATGAATATTTACTTTTTTAATATATATCAATTCTAAGATTATCCAAATATTTAACAAAAAACAATTAATTAGTATGTACTTTATGATATGTAATATGATCTTTAATACAGTTCCAAAGAAACCATTAGAGTTAGAGGTACCCACAGATACTGACCAAGAAGATGGTATTTTTATCAGATGGAAACCATACACCTGTACCCAGGGTCAAGGAAAAGTGGCTTCTTATGAAGTTCGGTTTTGTACAACTGGCAGTGCAGAAGATGAATGTGAAGGTTAGTTTGGTTTTTTCAGTGTTTTCACTCCTTGAATTGAGCTCATTATGTCAAAAAGTTGAAAATTTCAGGTTCAGAATACAATGTACTATATTATTATTTGAATAATTTATACATGTTTTCATTTTGTTGATTTTAATCATCTTTTATTGATAATGAAAAATGTGTACTGCAACACAAAGGTTCCCCATGTACTTAGGGTTGGGTAAATGAAAATGAAAAGTGGCAGCCATTAGAAAGAGTGAAGTGATCATAAGTTTTCCCCTCATTAAGGGACATACTTCAGCAAAAACATGTGGGTTTTCATTTTCTTAACTGATTGAAGACTTATCAAGTTTATAACGTGAAGCCTACAATTATTTTCTGTTTTATTAAGGGGCATAACTTGGGATCCTCCTACCTTTATTGTGTTAATTCATACTCAATTTTTGATTGGTAGTTTCTAGCATTTTACATAGGTGATAACCCGTTCCAAGTGTGGGTCGTAATATTAAGGCCTCCATCTCAAAATTTGATTTTTGGATAAAGATTGAATGAAATGCAATCATAACCCTATGTTACTGACTTGATATCTAAATCTTCAAAGATTTAAATATAATATCTGTTCTAAAAATATAAATGATGTCATTGTAAATCATCTTTTAAAAAAAGGAGTTGTCTCCCATTGTCCATAATTTGTAGTTGAATGAACTACTGTGGATTAATTTATTTTCGTGGGTATCAATTTTCATGGATTGCTAAAAACTTGCATATTCCTCAGACCTGAATATTTGATTTCGTGATTTTGCTAATCTCTGTATACAAAGCCTTTTGGAAATATGTTATTCATTGAATATTTGAATGTGTGGTTTACCTGTACCCACAAAACCAACGAAAAATTGGTATCAAACAAATAATAACGAATCCACAGTAAAACCAAAGCTTGATTGACAATACAATATTCAATTTTACTTCCTACTGATATGGGGACGAAGTCCTTTATTACAGTAGAAAAATCGATTAAAAAAAAATCATTGTACTAATGAACTCAAAATCGTTCAAATTATTTTTGTCGCTTTTTTTAATTCCCACATTTGCGCAGAACGCAGAAATCTACTTCCTTCTACCGGTCACGTTGTCTTGAGACTTTGAGTAGTCTAGTAAAATAAAGGAACTCAAGGAACACAATACCAATATTTCATTTTTATCACTTGGCGTCCATCGTCTGTTGTTCAGCGTCCATCATCTGTCGTCCGGCGTCTAGCATCCGTCGTCTGTCATCTGTCGTCCGTAATCTTTTAAATAAATCTTCTCTGAAACTAACGAGCCAAATTTAACCACACTTTGCCACAATCATCATTGGGGTATCTAGTTTAAGAAATGTTTGGCGTGACCCTGTCAACCCACCAAGATGGCCACCATGACCAAAATTGTCAATTGATCCTCAATAGTTATCGGACCACAAATGAATTATCACGTTGTGATTGGTTAAATGCCATCACGTGGTGACCCCCTATGAGACCGTATGGGGTTAGTAAGTTTCATATGGGGTTCATGATGCGTTAATGGCGACGTCATCTATTAATGTTGTTGTGTTTCATTGTTTATTTTTGAACAAAACCCCGCAGAAAAAGTCCAGCGTCCGATAAATTCGTTATACGGTTAACTACTGACCCCCTACGGATGCATAGAGGGTGAATAAAATTCAT
This sequence comes from Mytilus edulis, assembly GCF_963676685.1. NCBI lineage: Eukaryota > Metazoa > Mollusca > Bivalvia > Mytilida > Mytilidae > Mytilus > Mytilus edulis. Next base: position 16,939,860 of record NC_092344.1, read on the forward strand.
AGGGGACTCGGCCTCCGGCCTCACCCCCTATGCATTTTACTAACCCTCTATGGATCCGTATGGGGTCAGTAGCGAACCATATAACTTATATTATTGCCCTTTAAAGTCATTTGTTAACAGTTTTCATTAATTTTTTGGTCGTATATTGGTATGATGTTGGCGTCGTCGTCTGCCTCGTCATCGGCGTCGTCGTCGTCGTCGTCCTCGTCCGAATACTTTTAGTTTTCACACTCAACTTTAGTAAAAGTGAATAGAAATCTATGAAATTTTAACACAAGGTTTATGACCACAAAAGGAAGGTTGGGAATGATTTTGGGAGTTTTGGTCCCAATATTTTAGGAATTAGGGGCCAAAAAGGGCCCAAATAAGCATTTTCTTGGTTTTCGCACTATAACTTTAGTTTAAGTTAATAGAAATCTATGAAATTTTGACACAAGGTTTATGACCACAAAAGGAAGGTTGGGATTGATTTTGGGATGTTTGGTTTCAACAGTTTAGGAATTAGGGGCCAAAAAAGGGCCCAAATAAGCATTATTCTTGGTTTTCGCACAATAACTTTAGTATAAGTAAATAGAAATCAATGAAATGTAAACACAAGGTTTATAACCACAAAAGGAAGGTTGGGATTGATTTTGGGAGTTGAGGTCCCAACAGTTTAGGAATTAGGGGCCAAAAAGGGGCCCAATTAAGCATTATTCTTGGTTTTCGCACCATAACTTAAGTATTAGTAAATAGAAATCTATGAAATTTAAACACAAGGTTTATGACCATAAAAGGAAGGTTGGGTTTGATTTTGGGAGTTTTGGTCCCAACAGTTTAGGAATAAGGGGCCCAAAGGGTCCAAAATTGAACTTTGTTTGATTTCATCAAAAATTGAATAATTAAGGTTCTTTGATATGCCGAATCTAACTGTGTATGTAGATTCTTAAGTTTTGGTCCCGTTTTCAAATTGGTCTACATTAAGGTCCAAAGGGTCCAAAATTAAACTTAGTTTGGTTTTAACAAAAATTGAATCCTAGGGGTTCTTTGATATGCTGAATATAAAAATGTACTTAGATTTTTGATTATTGGTCCAGTTTTCAAGTTGGTCAAAATCGGTGTCCAATTTTAAACTTTGTTTGATTTCATCAAAAATTGAATAATTGGGGTTCTTTGATATGCCAAATCTAACTGTGTACATGTAGATTCTTAATTTTTGGTCCCGTTTTTTCAAATTGCTCTACATTTAAGTCCAAAGGGTCCAAAATTAAACTAAGTTTGATTTTAACAAAAAATGAATTCTTGGGCTTTTTTTATATGCTGAATCTAAGCATGTACTTAGATTTTTGATTATGGACCCAGTTTTCAAGTTGGTTCAAATCAGGATCCAAAATTATTATATTAAGTATTGTGCAATAGCAAGAAATTTTCAATTGCACAGTTTTCAGCAATAGCAAGTAATCTTCAATTGCACAGTATTGTGCAATAGCAAGAAATTTTCAATTGCACAGTATTGCGCAATTGCAAGAAATCTTCAATTGCACAGTATTGTGCAATAGCAAATATTTTCAATTGCACAGTATTGCGCAATAGCAAGAAATATCTAATTGCACAATATTGTGCAATAGCAAGAAATTTTCAATTGGAGTTATCTTTCTTTGTTCAGAATAGTAGTTGAATCAACTTAAATCATTGTTTTATACAATATACAATGTATAGTCACTTTTACTACCAACCAATCTTTACCATTCAGTGATAACAAGCACTTTATTTTACATTTTAATATTTTATGATGTATTTAAAAGAGTAGTTATTGTTGCAAACTCCATTAGAAATTTGAATTGATATCAGTTTTGGAAAAAGGGAAAGAGGGATGTGAAAAAAAAGTGGGGGGAGGGGGTTAATTTTTTCTCATTTCAGATTTCATAAATAAAAAGAAAATTTCTTCAAACATTTTTTTGAGAGGATTAATATTCAACAGCATAGTGAATTGCTCAAAGGCAAAAAAAGTTCATTAGACCATATTCATTCTGTGTCAGAAACCTATGCTGTGTCAACTATTTAATTTTAGATTTAAATAAGTTTGAAGAAGAAATCTTTAATTGATTTGTAAAATCTTGACATTTGTTTTGTGTAAAAAACCCATATAATGTCAAAAATTTGATCACAATCCAAATTCAGAGCTGTATCACGCTTGAATGTTTTGTCCATACTTGCCCCAACTATTCAGGGTTCGACCTATGTGGTCGTATAAAGCTGCGCCCTGCGGAGCACCTGATTGTAAATTTTTAGAAAATATTTTCCACTCTAATTACTGGCCCAAGTTCATTATAGATAGAGATAATTGTAGCAACAAGAATGTTCAGTAAAGTTAGATCTACAAACACATTACCATCACCAAAACACAATTTTGTCATGAATTTATCTGTGTCCATTGTTTAATATGCACATAGACCAAGGTGAGCGAGCCTCTAGTTAATTATTCTTTGTCTTTGATATGAATTAACGTTACCTGATGCATTGCGTTTCTTTGTTTACATTGAACATGACGACATAACTTAAAATATGTCACAAGTAAAATCATTAACAACAGAACCAAAATCGGAAACTTTACGGTATTTTCGTTTTGAAATATAAATATGTTTGAAATTAAAAAAAAAATCATACAGACTTCGTCCCCTTTCACAGGTAATGCCAGCCCTTATTAAATTAAAGCAATCATTACCCTTTAGTGCTTACAAGCACTTTGATTATTTCTGCTATTGCTTTCCAATTTTATACAAATGATGGAGTGCAAGAATACATTAAAAAATAATGGTATTTATGGATTATTATCAGTGCAATTTTGTTTCTACTGTATATTCAGAAATTATTGAATGCTTTATTATTGGGATTTTGAAGATGACGCAAATACATGATTATTATTACAAACACCTTAATTTATGGTAATTGTTAACAGATGATTGGATTTTAATTGAAGCAGTCTTCATTTAAAGTGTCTCCAAAATTATAGTATGTAGTGATGGACTGGTCCAACCATTCAGCTTTCTTCTCCACTTTTGTGTCTGATACTTCATTAAAACTACTTGACAGAGGCTTTTTTATTTAATGTTCTCATAATATGGCTTGAGAATATGGTTTTGTTTTGTGAGATTTGCTTATAGTACCTATTGTTGTGTTTTTATTTATCTTAAAAACATTTTATCATATATAGGCAAAGAACAGAATGAAACATTGTCTGCCTCAGAATCATCATACACATTACAGAATTTGATTGAAGGTCAAACTTATATAATCAACATAAGTGCCAAAATGGAAGAGGGACAATATGGACCTTGGACTACATCTAAAAAAGTCCTGTTCAAGTCAACAAAGACTTTTGGTAAGTTTTCTTTATGTTTTTAAGACAAGATTTATTACTAACATCATGTCTTTACTTAAATGTTTTAAAAATATTTATGAAGTTTAAATTAGCGAAAACAAGGCAAAGATATGTATTTCTTTGAAAGTTGGATTAAGATAAACCTTCAGAACTAACTATGGCTTAATTCCCTTTAACTATTTCTTTTGCTTCATCATTTCACTAGAACAAGTGTACGTTTTACAAGTTAAATTTTGCTATTATAAAAGATTAAATAGTGTCTCTCTTGCTTGTTCAAATATCAAAATATGTTTGTGAATTTAATCAGAGTATCGTATTGGTAAACTTTACTGTGTTTGCGGATCTGCAATAAGTCATGTTTAATACCATGTGGTATTGAGATATAGCTTTACCTGACTGGTTTACCATGCCTGGTATTTTGTATACAGACAGTTGAAAAGAAACAATCTAGATTTTTACATTTTTGGAAAATGACGCAGTCATTGTTCCATTACTGGCGACCTGAACTTCATTACATTTCTCTGCCTACCGCGCTTGGTTTCGTATTTACTATTTTCTATACAAACTGGAATTTGCTTGTGTTATCATTATGCATGAGAGGTCATTGTGTAGTAATCAGCCAGGAACCAGTTTACAAACTAACTGGTTTCTGCTTGTATTCCACTACACTCGAACATAGTGTTGTAGTTTGACGGGAACCAGTTTAGAATTTGTAAACTACAAAACGTAATCGGTTATTGTTCATTCCGTTTTGGTGTTTCATACCGACTTTTATGGTTTGAATAAGCTTAAGACCCTTCAAACATTAATGTGATAGGTATATTAAAGACTGTTTTACAAAAGGATGGAACTGTTTTGCTTTCAAAGTCGTACTATAGTGATATCTGTTATGTACGGATTTCCACTCTCACCGGTTAATTTCTTCTTTGACACGTACTTTTGAAACTTCCTGTTTAAACATCGCAAGTTTTGAAATTGTTTTTTGAGTGAATTTAACTTATTTTAACAATCATGAAGCGTTCCAGAATCATTTTCAAGCAGTTTCTTCTTCTCTTTGATGATGGAAAATAGGTTTTTCTCAAGAAAATACCGCAAACGATCGCAGACGAATTGAAACGTACAAGTCAAGTCGGCACCTGGTTAAATTGGCATCTATAGTCGCCGTCAGCTGAAATTCGTAGCGGTTATCGGTAAAAATAATCTAAACTATCAATCGCGTTCACTCGAGATATAGTTTTTCACATTCCATTCATAAATCGCAAAAAGAAAAACCACTACTGACCTACCTTTTAAGTGATCGCACTGTAATAATCCTGACCTTCACTTTTTCCAGAATATTTTCCATTGTAATTCCGCCATCTTCGTTTCTATGAGGATCATTTGTTTACATATGACATTTGTCACTGTACGCAGTTTCCTGAAATGTTCCTTTCATGGATGTGATAAGGTTTCCCGCGCTTTATGCAAATTTTATGAAATTGAACTCCACGGAAACACTTCCGGTAAAAACAATGGCTGATTTCACCATTCAAAATCGCCTATGAAAAAGTGAAGGCCAGGATTATTACAGTGCGATCACTTAAAAGGTAGGTCAGTAGTGGTTTTTCTTTTTGCGATTTATGAATGGAATGTGAAAAACTATATTGAGTGAACGCGATTGATAGTTTAGATTATTTTTACCGATAACCGCTACGAATTTCAGCTGACGGCGACTAGTCAAATCGGCACCTATTTGACGTCAATTCGGCATCCAATAATATTTGTTATAATATTTTCTATTCAATTAATTAATAACTGTTACCAAGTACATAGTGAATATGTTGTTGTGTATTTAGGTAAACAACGAAACCAAAGTGAAATTATGTTGTTGTGTATAAAGGTAAACAATGAAGCCCTTACCCAAGCTGTTGTTTTAACAATTAGACAATTATTAAAATAAAATGGAAAACTATGAGTCCCTTTCAATAAATCAAACTTTCATGCCAAATAATAAGCAAATTTAAGGTGTTTTTTTTTCAGTAAAGTTTAAAAAGCATTAAACAAACAATCCTGTAAAATGCTCAACTGGTTTAAATAATGCATAAAAATATCCAATATCTCATGTATTAGTCCAAATAATTATGACGTCTGGCAAGGCTATTTTATTTTTTTTCTGTGATGTCTTCCTATGAAGTTCGTAGGAAGGCTTCGTTGGAAGGCGTCCCAGAAAAAAATTACATAGCCTTGCGGTCATAGAAAGGTGTCCCAGAATAAAATTAAAAAAGCCTTGCCAGACGTAATAATTATTTTGACTACTCATATATATATCATTAAAAATACACCAAAAAAGTCATTAAGTTGAGAAAAATAAATATATACAAAATGTACATGAACACCCAAAAATGTGAAAGTTAGTATTTAACTCTTTTTGCTTAAATACTGAAAAAAATTCTGGCAACCCCTTACTTATTTTTACTCTTTTTGCTTAAAATACTGTTAAAATTTATATTTAACATGGGTGACGAATTGACTATATCAGGTGTCGATTTAACCAGGTGCCAATTTAACCAGGTGCCGGTTTGACTAGAATTCTGTGACAAATTTTTGAAATTACCTGAGTTTCATTAGACCTTTGATAACAGTAACAAAAAGATTATTTACTTAATATTTTGTGGGAGAAGGGGGTTCAGACTATGTGGTATCAGGTCTGTTCGCGCCAAATACACTTTCGCACCCTACACGTTCGCACCTCGCACGTTCGCACCCAAGGTCCGTTTGCACTCTACTCATTCGCGCCCAATTTTAATTCAAATTCAAGTTGAATAATTGGAAAATCATGATTGTTGTTTTAAATTGCTTTGGTGTAAATACTGAATGTATTTATAGCTTGGTATGAGTAAAACATTGAAGATTTTAAAGGAAAAACACAAAAGATAATTGTTTTTAACAGCTTGGTCCCTTTGATTTGAAACAACGAAACAATAAAATATAGGAACCAAAATATAGCAATCCACTATTATAACCAAAACATGATAAAATCTATTCAACACACAGAAAAAAACATAGTCAGAATCTCACTTCATTTTGAAAGAAGTCAATGAAACAAAGTTATAGCAATACACTAACCAAAACATGATTAAGAGTTATTCAACACAAAATAAAACGTTGACAAAATACCACTTTATTTAGAAAGGATTATTATAATTTTTAACAATACGCTATCTAAAACCTGATTAAGATTTATTCAACACAAAAAAAAATGCTGTCTCACTTTATTTTGAGACAATGACAACAATTATACTTCTAAGAAAACACTTGCTTACAGAGTTATTAAACACAAAACCAATTAAGATTGGGTGCGAACATGTAGGGTGTGAAAGTGAAAGGGGCGAACATGAGTGGGCGCGAACGTACCCGGATTCAGACTATGTACCAGTGAGAAATATACAAGCCTTTCTACGGTATTTATTTGTACAATTCAGGTAGTCTTGACCTATTCATTTGTCTTAAAAAACAGCCAGTTGTCACCTTCACTTCACACACACACACATATACGAATATCAATTATATGCTTACAAGACATGTTGCATTGTTAAACTAACTACGGTATGTGAAAATCAAGACACATAAAAACTATCCCAATATTAGAGACAGTGGCGTCATTTTTCTTCAGAGCTTTCAGCTCTTTGATTTGTAAGATACTGCAAATGCCTTTTCCAGTGCTACCATGCTTGATATTATTGTCTTACCGATTTCTGTGAAACCTCATAATCTATAATACATTGTGTTTACAGAATCAAAAACAGAGAATTTGATACTAGGAGCTGCTATTGGAGGTATTGGAGCATTTGTTATATTGGTAATAGTTGGTATTGTGTATTGTAGGTAAGTAATCATACTGTAAACAAACTTATTTTTGCTAGTATGTGCACAAATTTTGCCAGTATGTAAAACTTAGATCTTACCTTATAAGCTACATCATTCAAATTCTAAAGTCGCGAAATTAGAATAGAATACTTTTAATATAAATATACAAATTAATACAATTGACTTTTATAAAAAAAAAAAAAGAAGATGTGGTATGAATGCCAATGAGACAACTCTCCAAAAGAGACCAAAATAACACAGAAATTAACATCTATAGGGGACTGTACAGCCTTCAACAATGAGCAAAGCCCACACCGCATAGTCAGCCATAAAAGGCTCTGAAATGACAATGTAAAACAATTCAAACCAGAAAACTAATGCCCTTGAAGCCAGAAATATGTTCTCCAATAGTTCACTATCTTGTGTTCTCAGAATACTTTCAAAAATATAAATATACAAATCAATACAATTGACTTTTATTAAAAAGAAGATGTGGTATGAATGCCAATGAGACACCTCCACAAGAGACCAAAACAACACAGATATTAACAACTAAAGGTCCCAATACAGCATTCAACAATGAGCAAAGCCCATACCGCATAGTCAGCTATAAAAAGGCCCCGAAATGACAATGTAAAACAATTCAAATGAGAAAACTTAAGGCCTATTTTACGTAAAGATTTTGTGTACTTTTCAGACATTCTTTAAAAAAACAAGCAGAAGAAGTGAAAGAGATCAATCTGCCTACTATTAAAACAGTATGTATGGTTTTATTAGTTTATGTAGAACAGATATAATGCACTAAGGCCTTTCTCTATTTGAATAAATTTGCAGAAGAAATTAACAAGATTTGGCTTCCATTAAATGTGATTTTCATTCCATGTTAATTTGTTGTTGAGTGGTGTTTTAGCCTTTATAATTGAAATCCTCAACCATCAGGTAAACGCATTAACATAATATAAACTTATTGCTAATTCAGTATTCAATCAGCTTAAGGTTATAATACACCTCTGAGGAGCCAAAGAATTAAAAAGTTTTCTTAACCTGATTTTCCAGTTTATGTGACTGTAAAAAATAATTGGTGAAGAAAACATGATATGGTGGTGCACTCAATTTTTTGCCATATGACCCTTTAAGGAGGCTCGCTGATATAAAATTTTCAGAAAAAAATTAAACTTTTATTTTTCATTACAAATGTTATTTATTACCTTTAGTAGTTGTTACTTTATCATAAATATCATTCCAAAAAATCAATTTGAGTTGGCCCCAGGTGACTTTTAAAATGTAGATATCATTGAAAAAGCTCCAAATTATCTCCCTTTGGTGCAAAAATGCCATTTTTTGGCATTAAAATTGAAATATCTTTTTTAACTCATCGGTGACGTATATGTTTTATTATTGTTTTCGAATAAGCTGTACATAAACTAAATAATTGTAAAATCTAAGGGATTTCTGTAATTTAGTTCTTTTTTTTATTTCGATATTATCGCTGTTTCTCCTATTAGTTCAACAGAAAAAAAGGACATTAACAAAAATGTATGCTTCTTTCGAAGGCAGGTTGTGAGCGTAAATAATTTCGTCATTCCGTCATTCTGCAACAAACCATTATACAGAGTTTTTTTCTGAACGCCTTCAGATATTGGGCTGATTTTTGGTATTTGAGTAAACCATGATGAGTTACAGATCAAGTTTAAGTTTCGTTAATTTCGGCCGAAATTACGGGCTTTGGACTGTGATAATTTTTTGAAAATCACTGTTATACAGACTTTTTTTCAAAACGCTTTCAGATATTTGGCTGATTTTTGGTATGTGAGTTACTCATGATGAGTTACAGATCAAGTTCAAGTTTCGTTCGGCTCCACTAATTTTTGAAGAAATTACAGGCTTTGGACTTTGATAAATTGTTGAAAATCACAGTTATACAGATTTTTTTTCTAAGCGCTTTCAGATATTGAGCTGATTTTTGGTATGTAAGTTAACCAAGATGGGTTACAGATCAAGATTAAGTTTCGTTCTGCTCGGCTAATTTCTGCTGAAATTACGGGCTTTGGACTTTGATAAATTGTTCAAAATCAGTTATACAGACTTTTCTTCTATATGCCTCCAGATTTTGAGTTGATTTTAGATACAGAGACTACCATCATGTTTGTGTCCACATGTGTTAATCATGTAATTGAAGATTTTTCAACTTTTTGAGACGGGGCCATCGTGTCGCTTTGACACATCTAGTTCTATTAAGTATAAGATAAAGTTCTTTTATATAAAAATATAGCGAAATCCTATATTAAATAAAAAAGTTGATTCAGACCCGCAAGCCCCCTTAAAAGTAGCTTTGATGATTTCCCCATATTTTGGGTTAATATTATCGGGACAAATTTGCACGTCCACGATTAAACTTTTTCAAACTTTAAATAAAGATGAAGGGGACAAATCTAAATAAATTTAACTTAGAAAAAAATATAGCTAGGTGTTAATATAAGATACTTATTTTATTGTTTTATCATATTTTGATGCTTTTCCTTGTCATATTTACCATGCTATCAATTCTGTAAATTTGTGATTTTTCTCTGTTTTAAGACATAATGCATATTATTTCAACTTCTTTGTTATAAATGATTGGATAAATATCTAAAAACATAAAAAGAGATATGGGATGTACATGTTTCTGGTAAAATAATTTCTAGTACCCCTCACCTTTTTACCCATTTTTGGTAAAAAGACTCACTAAGTGATTGGTAATAGAATTTTAAAACTTTATTACTAAAAAATCACTCATTGTAAATACACAATTTTTTCACAGAGTTGAGTTTAATTATGAAATTTAATAAATTCATTGGTATTTTCCACTTGAATCACATGTTTCGGAAATAATTCCAGAACGAGATTTCAACAAGACTGAAACATCAGAAGAATACTTCCTTAAGAAAACAACATGTATGTACACAAGGCTTTTCTCATGAAATAAAAGAAATTATCTTATTCATTAAAGTATTAAACAGTGCTTTTAATGTATTGACTTTTTTAAAAACAACCATTTTAATCATTTTGGGTAGTGAAGGACAAGATTCACGTTGTGATCCATTTGTTATATGTCATATGTACCAGCATCTTGGGAAAAAATGTTTTTTATTAGTTTAAGGTGGAACCCAACACCTACCCTAAAATTAAATTGGCTCGTTTAATTTTCATAAAATTTTGAGAAAGTATTCACTTTGACCCTTTGACAAAAATATGAAAATTTCAAAAAAATTGAACCAACCATTTTTTCATTAAAATTACACTTATTATATAGCAGTTTGATAAACACTAATTTTGATCATTGAGAAGCTCAATAATCCCTTAACAACACAATGTAATTGAAACATTTAGCTGATTTTACAGAGTTATCTTCCTGTAGTGTTAGGTACCATCTTAATCCTTTTATTGTGGATTCACTAATATTCGTTGGATACTAATTTTCGTGGATTTCATCGGTACAGAGAAACCAAGATTTAAATATTCAACGAATTACAAATTTTCTAAAGGAATGTATGTAGACATTGCCACGACCACAAAATTAAATATCCACAGACATGCAAGTTTTCCTCAATCCACTAAATTGGTACCCACGAAAATAAATGAATCCACAGTTGGTTAAAATGATTAATAACAAAGGTAGAATAATGATGATGTTTTTAAGGCAAAGTCTGAAAATGTAGAGATGTTCATGTTCTAGTAGCATCTAATCTTATTGTATGGTGGAAGAGTGTAGTAAAGGGGGTACATGTACAGCTAGACTAATACAAACATAAATAGTCATTGGAATGAATAACCAATTTTTTTTTTTAAATGGCTTATACTTTGGGCTTGTGTACCTGGTTGCACAGTGAATAATGAGCTTCAAGCAGGAACAAATGGGATATACAAATTGCAAATACAAAACTAAACTAACTCTTAACTATATTGGTTAAATATGATATACAGTTAAATCAGAAATTACTGTGTATATGTATTTGTGTGATTTTTGAAGAATTAACAAAAATGTGAGATTAATTAATTAATCTCACATTTTTGTTAATTCTTCAAAAATCACTTTTGGAGAGTTGTCTCATTGGCATTCATACCACATCTTCTTTTTTTATAAAAGTCAATTGTATTAATTTGTATATTTATATTAAAAGTATTCTATTCTTATTTCGTGACTTTAGAATTTGATTGATGTAGCTTATAAGGAAAGATCTAAGTTTTACATAACTGGACTTTGATAAATTGTTCAAAATCAGTTATACAGACTTTTCTTCTATATGCCTCCAGATTTTGAGTTGATTTTAGATACAGAGACTACCATCATGTTTGTGTCCACATGTGTTAATCATGTAATTGGAGATTTTTCAACTTTTTGAGACGTGGCCATCGTGTCGCTTTGACTCATCTAGTTTTATTAAGTACATGTATAAGATAAAGTTCATTTATATAAAAATATAGCGAAATCCTATATTAAATAAAAAAATTGATTTAGACCCGCAAGCCCCCTTAAAAGTAGCTTTGATGATTTCCCCATATTTTGGGTTAATATTATCGGGACAAATTTGCACTTCCACAATTAAACTTTTTCAAACTTTAAATAAAGATGAAGGGGACAAATCTAAATAAATTTAACTTAGAAAAAAATATAGCTAGGTGTTAATATAAGATACTTATTTTATTGTTTTATCATATTTTGATGCTTTTCCTTGTCATATTTACCATGCTATCAATTCTGTAAATTTGTGATTTTTCTCTGTTTTAAGAACAAAATGCATATTATTTCAACTTCTTTGTTATAAATGATTGGATAAATATCTAAAAACATAAAAAGAGATATGGGATGTACATGTTTCTGGTAAAATAATTTCTGGTACCCCTCACCTTTTTACCCATTTTTGGTAAAAAAGACTCACTAAGTGATTGGTAATAGAATTTTAAAACTTTATTACTAAAAAATCACTCATTGTAAATACACAATTTTTTCACAGAGTTGAGTTTAATTATGAAATTTAATAAATTCATTGGTATTTTCCACTTGAATCACATGTTTCGGAAATAATTCCAGAACGAGATTTCAACAAGACTGAAACATCAGAAGAATACTTCCTTAAGAAAACAACATGTATGTACACAAGGCTTTTCTCATGAAATAAAAGAAATTATCTTATTCATTAAAGTATTAAACAGTGCTTTTAATGTATTGACTTTTTTAAAAACAACCATTTTAATCATTTTGGGTAGTGAAAAACAAGATTCGCGTTGTGATCCATTTGTTATATGTCATATGTACCAGCATCTTGGGAAAAAATGTTTTTTATTAGTTTAAGGTGGAACCCAACACCTACCCTAAAATTAAATTGGCTCGTTTAATTTTCATAAAATTTTGAGAAAGTATTCACTTTGACCCTTTGACAAAAATATGAAAATTTCAAAAAAATTGAACCAACCATTTTTTCATTAAAATTACACTTATTATATAGCAGTTTGATAAACACTTATTTTGATCATTGAGAAGCTCAATAATCCCTTAACAACACAATGTAATTGAAACATTTAGCTGATTTTACAGAGTTATCTTCCTGTAGTGTTAGGTACCATCTTAATCCTTTTATTGTGGATTCACTAATATTCGTTGGATACTAATTTTCGTGGATTTCATCGGTACAGAGAAACAAAGATTTAAATATTCAACGAATTACAAATTTTCTAAAGGAATGTATGTAGACATTGCCACGACCACAAAATTAAATATCCACAGACATGCAAGTTTTCCTCAATCCACTAAATTGGTACCCACGAAAATAAATGAATCCACAGTTGGTTAAAATGATTAATAACAAAGGTAGAATAATGATGATGTTTTTGTCGAGCCTGCAACTTTTGTTGCAGAAAGCTCGACATAGGGATAGTGATCCGGCGGCGGCAGCGGTGTTAGCTAACTTCTTAAAAGCTTTATATTTTAGAAGGTGGAAGACCTGGATGCTTCATACTTTGTATATAGATGCCTCATGTTACGAAGTTTCCGTCAGTCACATGTCCAATGTCCTTGACCTCATTTTCATGGTTCAGTGACCACTTGAAAAAAAAGTTCAAATTTTTTGTAATGTTGAATTCTCTCTTATTATAAGTAATAGGATAACTATATTTGATATGTGCGTACCTTGCAAGGTCCTCATGTCTGTCAGACAGTTTTCACTTGACCTCGACCTCATTTCATGGATCAGTGAACAAGGTTAAGTGTTGGTGGTCAAGTCCATATCTCAGATACTATAAGCAATAGGGCTAGTATATTCAGTGTATGGAAGGACTGTAAGGTGTACATCTCCAACTGGCAGGTGTCATCTGACCTTGACCTCATTTTCATGGTTCAGTGGTTATAGTTAAATTTTTGCGTTTTGGTCTGTTTTTCTCATACTGTATGCAATAGGTCTACTATATTTGTTGTATGGAACGATTGTAAGGTGTACATGTCTAATGGGCAGATGTCATGTGACCTTGACCTCACTTTCATGGTTCAGTGGTCAAAGTTAAATTTTTGTGTTTTGGTCGGTTTTTCTCATACTATATGCAATAGGTCTACTATATTTGTTGTATTGAACGATTGTAAGGTGTACATGTCTAACGGGCAGATGTCATGTGACCTTGACCTCATTTTCATGGTTCAGTGGTCAAAGTTAAATTTTTGAGTTTTGGTCTTTTTATCTAATACTATATGCCATAGGTCAACTGTATTTGGTGTATGGAAATATTTTATGATCTTTATGTTAGTCGCACAGGTTTTATTTGACCGTGACCTCATTTTCACGGTTCATTGCACAGTGTTAAGGTTTTGTGTTTTGGTCTATTTTTCTTAAACTATAAGTAATCGGTCAACTATATATGTTGTAAAGAAGCATTGTTAGCTGTACATGTCTGCCTGGCATGGTTCATCTGACCTTGACCTCATTTTCAAGGTTCATTGGTCTATGTTTAGTTATCTTGGTTAATGTTAAGTTTATGTGACAATTGTTATAAAGCTTAGCTTTATACTTAGGACTATCAACATAATATCAATGATTAGTATAGAAGGCGAGACATTTCAGCGTGTGCACTCTTGTTAAGGCAAAGTCTGAAAATGTAGAGATGTTCATGTTCTAGTAGCATATAATCTTATTGTATGGTGGAAGAGTGTAGTAAAGGGGGTACATGTACAGCTAGACTAATACAAACATAAATAGTCATTGGAATGAATAACCAATTTTTTTTTTTAAATGGCTTATACTTTGGGCTTGTGTACCTGGTTGCACAGTGAATAATGAGCTTCAAGCAGGAACAAATGGGATATACAAATTGCAAATACAAAACTAAACTAACTCTTAACTATATTGGTTAAATATGATATACAGTTAAATCAGAAATTACTGTGTATATGTATTTGTGTGATTTTTGAAGAATTAACAAAAATGTGAGATTAATTATTATTGCGATTTCAGAAAAAACCTGAAACAAATTTATCTATCAATTATTATATTGTGAGTTGTTATTATTGTGATACTAACCCTGTTACATTATTCCCATTAATAAAACCCTCACAATAACTTCTGATTTTACAGTATCAAATTGGATTTAAATAAATAGAGCAATGATTAAAAATGTTTGTGCATGCTGCAGGAGGTACGAATTGGTAAAAAAGTTGATGATTTGGAAAATATAAATTTACTACATGTAATTATAAATGAATAAACCTTTCTGTCTTTTTTAGAAATCTGGTTTTGATAAAAGAGAAAACAATGGCAGTGGAATTGATACCCATGAATCTCTTCAGCCTTTACTACGGAATAGTAACGGAAACGATAGTGGATTAGGTGGATCCAGTACAAACGGAAACAGTATATCGCAGAACAATAGTTTGGATAAAAAACATTCCAATCAAAATGGCAGCACGGGAGGGTACAACAGTAAACACAATAATCATATACATCAGAATAGTAGTGTGATTCAAACAGATGCTATAATCGAATCTCCGGGAATTAGTGAAAATACTAATCAATCCTTCGGAGAAACTTCGTTCACCACAGGTGAAATGTCCGGTGGAAATGAAATGAACAGTGTAGATTACACAGATGTTGAGCTACATTCTTCCGATGAAGAATCCTCTGCAAATAACTCTTCATGTGTTCCGTCAAGCAATAATTCACCGAAACATTCAGGAAAAAAATCATTTTACTCAAGTACGAATAAATCTGATAGAGAAAACAAAGGATTTACGGACACAGATGAAAGAGGTCAAGATTCCAGTAATATTGATTCTTATTGTGAGCAGGGGGAAACAAGTGCTATAGATTCTTATTGTCAGAAGGGGTTAAATTCAAGTACTGGTGTAACGACATGATTAATATATTGTTAGTGTACACCAGTCTTAATCTATAACTATATTTTAACAATAATGCATAGAATGTTATCCACATATGTAACATCATGAAAAATGCTCAAAAACTTGCCTGGAATATTCGTTATATGACAATATGTCTCCCTCGTATATTTTGGCAAGACATTGTATTTAGTTCTGTCCATCCATCTGTGTGTCTATTACTAGCGCTATTCAAGACCAAATTTCTGCGTACAGGATGTAGTAGTTATGAGTAAATGTACCTCCTATTTGATTTTTTTATCAGGTTGCAACTGGGGCAAAACAAAACATGAACTGCCTTTTCTGTTTACAAGGAATTTCTTAAATGGGAAATTTACAATGTACATTTGAAAACGTATACATAGATTGTAATGAAATAAAATTAGCAATTTAGGTTGAAAATGAAGGAATGGTTGACAGACTTCATGGTTGTGGTTTCACATCATGTGCATATATTTTACTAATGTTTTAGGGGCATTTTATATGTGAAATTATCATGTTGAAATTTTAAACAGTAATTTTGAAATTAATTTTTATTTTAATTTTATTTTAAAAGTAATTTTATTTTTCTGATAATACCAAAATCATATCATATGGCAGCTTAAAACACATTTTGAATCCATTATTTGTTATGGATAGTTAAATTGTAAATCATTCAATCATATAATGTTTCAACTGACAAG
Source organism: Mytilus edulis (assembly GCF_963676685.1). Lineage (NCBI taxonomy): Eukaryota > Metazoa > Mollusca > Bivalvia > Mytilida > Mytilidae > Mytilus > Mytilus edulis. The sequence goes on from NC_092344.1 coordinate 16,956,145, forward strand.
TTGTATTTTTTTTGCAATTATTGTTTTGTTTTACAGTTCAATCATAGCTTGCATTTATTATGAATCTCTTTATTATCTGATCACTGCATTAAAATGTTTGTCAAAAATTTCAGCTGTTAATTGATTTCTTTACATTCGTTAAAATTGTAATATAACAATATTATTACAATCTCTGCATATCACAAAGAAGGAATTAGGAAATATACTAACTTGCTGTATGCACTTCTTGGACTTTCATTTTATGTTGTAGTTATATATGACTTGAGCTGTTATCCTCTATCGAAGTAGTATTGTTATTACTAACTTTCCATTAACAAAGGAATAAACATTCCTTGTATGTCAGTTTCACTTTGTAGTTATATTTTGTATTAACTTATGTACGTACATACTTGTAATTTTATGAATGAATTTATTTATTATTTTGAATTAATGTGGTAAAACATAATCAGTTTTCCTAGCCTATCTAAGTTTATTTTTTGTATGTTTGATAAATTTGTGATATAATGGGTTCATTTTAGAAAATCCTTAAATTTTTAATAGTAAAAGACCTTTTTTTAGATATGACATTCCTGCCATTTCCTTCAATTATCAGGTAAAATTCCAGGTATTGTGTCTTAATATAAATAATGATCATATTTTTTTTCCTTTTTTATCATTTCCATGTGTTGAGTTTTAATCTTGTGCTTCAGTAGCAACATTTCAATAATTTATTCAAATTTTACACATAGTTACATGTTGTATTACACAATTTTATAAATATTTGATGATAGTGATTCATAAAAATTACTATTGTGGTGTTATAGAGGTTTTGATAAAGGCTCAAATAGTAAGATCTGTACATGTTATCATTGTCTGTCTTCTATTCTGTTAGTTACCTGTTACCAAAGCTCTGTTTTATCTTCATTACATACGATTCAGGAATTTTACCATAATTTCTCATTGAATATTGCTTATCATTGTTCAGATATTTGAAAATAGTGAAAAAATCTCACAACAAAACCAGATTTTAAAGGTTAAAATTATATCTTGATTAGCAGATAAAGATATGGTTCTTGCAGAGCAATCTGTTTGTCCTCAATCCAAGTGACAATTACAGCATTTAGTCAAATGTACTGGTGTCAACCTTTTATATACACATATAATTCAATTCATATTTTCAATTTTATTACTGAGCTGTACATTTTAGTACATACACATATAATTCATATTATTTGCATTCCATTTTATTATTGATTTGTTGTTTTAGTATGCATAATGTTTGTGAAAATTTACAATGTTTTATGATCTACTATGTCATTGAATAAATTATACAAATATACTTCTCAGAGAATTTCTTTAATGTGTGTTGGATAAAATATTGATAAAGAATATATTGGATTTATCAGCTGTATGTGTATACATATACATTGCAGTTTAATCTTCTCAAGGATGTCCTTTTCTTTCAGAACTTTGTAATATGACAACTAGCATAAAATGCATGTTTAATCACAGCCACTATTGTAAAAAATCAAAGGAGAAGGTCCGGTAAGAGCCGGTTTGGGCCTCAAATTTCAAGTTCATCTGACGAAAGATTTTGGACACTTTTTAAACACCTTAGTGTCTACTTCAATTAATTCAATTATTTTTTGTAGAAGGTTTTAATTGTTTTACTTATTAAAAACGCTCCGATTCTAGCTTAAATATGAAAAATCTATCAAATATGCCAAAACCTGTCACTTTTCAGATGGTTTTTGTCAAAAATGAAAGTGGCCGCATCCGTGTTCATCCTCGACCTTTATATATGTTATGTATTATCATCAAACAAAACTTACATTTCAATATCAAGAATGAACATGAATGCAGCCACTTTCATTTAAGACGGAAATCATCTAAAATTTAACTAAAATGCTGAAATTGTGAAGATTTCAGTAATTTAGCATGACTTAATGATGCAAGTACCCAATATATGTGCATTGTAATGCCAAAAACCGCCCATATTTATGTAGCAGAGGCTAAAAAATAAATAAAAGATTACATTTTAACAACTTTGTAAAACTGCTATATTTTGGGGCCAAAAAGGGGTCTTACTGAACCTACTCCTTTGCTGAGTAATTTCAAAACAATTTCAGAAGGTGTCAAAGTTCATTTTGAGATTACCATTATAATTTTGAAACTTTACTTATTACAAAGAAATTAAAATCAACTTTGATTGTCACTATTGTACAACTTCTGTTCCATATTATTTCATATAAAAAATAAGACCTAGTATGATTACTAATGAAACAAATATTCACCAGAGACAAAATAAGGAGAATGAAAGCAATTATAGGTTACTGTATGAGCTTCAATAGTTATCAAAGCCTTAGATTTGATACGCCAGACACGTGTTTCCTCTTCATAAGAACTGTTATTGATACTTAGATCAAAATAGTGAGAAAGCCAAACAAGTATAAATTTGAAGAGTATTGAGTACCCAAAATTCCAAAAAGTTGTACCAAATACAACTAAGGTAATTTAGGCCTGGGATAAGAAAATCCTTTTGTTAGTATTTCGAATAATTCATACTTTTGCAAACTGTAAATTTATAAAAAATTACCATATAATTGATATTCATGTCAACACAAAAGTGCTGACTACTGGGCTGGTGATACCCTCGGGACGAAACTTCCATCAGCAGTGGCATCAAAAATTAGACAAAAACCCATGTTGTGTAGTGAGCTATTATAGGGCATGAAAATTGTTAAACAATTCATACCAGAAAACTTAATTTTTTTATAAAACAATAAATAAGAGAAAGAAAATAACTGGTTAAAATTGTAAACATAATCATTGATTCAAGATTGAGACATTAGTTTGGTGTAATAAATTTAGTAATCATACTATCAAGAATGAACTGCAATATATTGGCTTACATTGGTTTTGCATTCATTGACTTTAAATAGCAATTTAGAAGCAAAACAATGTCCAGAGGATATATGTTTGTTGCTAAAGGAAGCCCATTATAGTTCACTTTTTATAATTTCTCCAAACAAGTTATACTTGTTTCTCCACACACACCGCAAGGGGTGACTGAGGTCTATCATTATGGTTGTCATTTGACTTTTTTCCCATCCAGCAGTAAAGACCTTTGTTGGACAATTCCTTTTGCTGTGTTTGGTGTTAAAACTACAGCTACGTCTGGTCAGAAAAGTGACATTAAATCTGTTTGCCTTGTGTTAATAGTGTACCATGCTCTGCACGTTTAGGGGTTTGCGTGTGGCCTGTTGCAAAAAGAATGTCTGATCTCATCTAAAATATATTCATATCACACTGGCATTTGAAGATATCACCCTTTATTCCAGTTGACCTTGATTTTCAAAACGTTTTTGTTGCATCAATTGTTAATTAATTTGTTCTCGTACTGAATACTATATAATTTGATGTGCTGTTGGAATGTCACTTCAAAGGCCATTGTGAGTTTCTGCTATCATTAAACATATGCTAGATGATTTGGTGTCTATGGTCTGCTGCCGATTGCTGTAAACTTTTATAAATATATTCCAGAGACATATAAGTACATGTATACATGTCTCTGTATATTCTTATCAGCAATACAATTTACAAAAAAGTTCTCTATTTAAATATTCAATTCTTTGCTGAAGCCATCAGTTAAATATTGGAACATTTGACTCTTCTATACCGTTCACTCAAGTATATCCCAATCCAAACTTTAAAAATTATACGAATTGATCCTGCTTCATAAATAAGTCAACGCAAATACAGTTAATCTTTATTTTGGGAGGGATAAATCGTACTTTGTTACTCTGATTCAAACCAAAGATTATCTGAATCTGGTATTACCTCAAGATGCTTGATGTCTCGAATGGAAATATATTTGTTTCGTTTGGAGGGCCTGTTTTTACGACTAACTATTGACATCCGCATGCAGACCAACTGTGCCTGTTTTCTTCCCGACCTATTCCTTTGTTCGTATGAGATTGGCTTTAAATAAGAGTTTCTGAGAATGAATGAAATGAAGCTACACACTCCGCTTATATGATGAAGTCATGCCTCAAGGTTAATCCGTGTAATCAAATGTCGTTTTTTTCCACTATTTATTTTTCCAAGGCATTGCCAGTTTATTTTCGACTTATGTGTTTTGATATCCTTTTGTTCTTTTTCGTCATATTTTTCGTCTCTCTTCATGTACTTGTAGTTGTTATCCTTAAGTGATTATTTTTTTTATATTTCAATTTTCTATCATCTCGAAAACTATAACAGATAGTCACGAAATGTTAACATAAAACAATCAATGACCTGCTCTACAAGACCTACAGGATTGTACATGTGACTCAAAGTATCGATAGCTGATGAATTTAGTTCTTAAATACTATGGTTAGATAACCTTTATAGCCTGTTTTCCTGATCGTTCATACAAGGTCATGTTTTTAGCATCATCTTTTAAATACAGTTTCTGCTATTGAGATGAATGTATTTCGCCCCTCTTTTACACTTAGAGATTCACAGTGATGGTTGATTCAAAATAGATGGTTTTATTTATTTTTTATGCTCAGCTTCCCATATCTGTGTATCATCTATCAAACCTTCACGTCACAAGATATATATATATATAAATTTATCAGTTGATATAGTATCGACGTCTTGTGTCAAATAATGAATTCCGTGATCGAGGGTTGATGAATCAAGGGGTTTATAAGGATAGAGTTGTATTAGATAAAGGCAACATTAGTATATCTCTGTTCAATAGTCATAAAGAATTGAGAAGCTGAGAATTACTGACGGAGGAACAACAGTTTACCTTGGGCAATCTCAGATAATGGGGCATTCGATAATATTTAACAATCTTAGACTTCATTTCTTTTAAAAATGTTAAAATATATATAACATTTGGGCCCTGCGCGTGCAATACAAATGACATTTAAATGATTATTAAGATACTCTCTTAATTTGAACGTAAATAGTTGTAAATTAAGGCAGCAGTAGTATGCCGTTGTTCAATAGTCATAAATTTAAGCGAAAAAAATCCTTTCCACAAACCAAACTAACCAAAACAACTGCCATATTCCTGACGTAGTACAGGAAATTGGAAAAAAATTCAGTAATACAGTACAAATAAACGCACGAACACTCAGGCCAGAGAAACACAATAATTGAATTATGTAGAGATGAAAGTTCCATTCTTTATTTCAATTACATCACAAAAAGAAACCACTGCTATATTTTAGCACTTTATACAACTAAATTCTAACCAACGTTTTATTGACATTGCTACACAAGTATACGTAGATGCTTGCTGAAATATAAACAGTAAATGGGTTGTCTATTTCGTAGAACATGAAGTTAAACCGAAAGACCAATATAAGCTTTCGTTATAGTTGAAAACTCATCATAAGTAATGTAAATTAACAATAACATTGTCTTGCGTAGGTATTGAAATGCTTCAAGCTGAGCCTATTTTACAATTAGTTTACTCTTTATTCGTGCAGACTTTCTGGGCGTGATGATCAGCTCAGTCGAGGATTTGTTAACCGAAATTTCCCCCAATGCATGAACGGTATTTTGTAAGTTTTCGAATGTTGTTGATGTTACAAACGATAGGTTTAGTCCTACAAAGTTCTCCGTTGATCTTCTATTGAAAGTTTCCAATTCTGTCATGAGATTTTCCAGACTTTTGGACATTACAAACGAATGTGTATCTGATCCATAGTCTTTCACCATTGTAATATCACTTTGCCATGTTTTCAAAGTTTCTGTTCTCTTTTCCAAGTCTTTTGTTTGAGTTTCTAGTTTTTCTATACATTCTTTATGAGCTTGTAACAGTTTTTCCTCGATTCTCATTTCCAGTGAATCTAAATAATCATTAACTTTTCGCCTCATTTCACTTAACGTTGTTCTGATTCCATTTCTCTGTGCATTTATCATTCCAATATTGTCTTTCTTATGATTTTCTAATTCATTTAATGTTGTAAGTGCCTCTTTCATTCGCAGTCCTAAGTCCTCGATCTTTCCATTCTTCTTTGCGTCAACAGAGGCGTCCCCAAGGGTTATGATTTCATGGCATTCCTTCTGATGAATCGTTACACAACCCGGACAACACAATTTGTCATGACTTTTACAGTAAAATGTAAAACTACCTCCAGTATGGTCACAACATGTTTGTGTAAAGTTCCTTAAAAAGTCACTGATCTCTTTTAGTTTCAGTAACGGTATGAGCCTGTGTGTAATACTGGTCTTTGACTTCTTGTGATGTTTTTCACAGTCTGAACACAGACCTTCAGCACAATCAATGCACCAACAGAAAGCATAGTCTTCACTACTATCCCTCTTGCAAGGTCCACATGCTTCGTCGGAAGTTTGTAAAGTGACCACTTTGCTGGTAATTGACAAAGTAGATTTGGAACGTGAAGAAGGGAGTTTGCTTGCCATAACTATCTACAAAATATGAAATAATAGTGTTCCTTTCGAAATGTTTTTTATCTATCAATTATTAAACTGAGTTATTCTTGCTCATGGTTGATTTCAGTTAGAAAAGAGAAATTCAATAACTAGAACATAAAATTTGTTTAAAACATTGTTCATGTATGATTACCAACAATATCACATTGCTTGATTTGATTTAATTATTGTGTTTACATTGACAATTGAAATTAAGACGATTTATTTTACGCGTAGCAAGCATGATTGGCACTGTATACTTCGGATATGAAATACAATGTTTAGTTATAAGTGATATTCTTTTAAACTTTTTTTTTGTGTCAACTTAATATGGTGTTAACTCGCGATTTTATTTGAAATATTCATCTGTTTATTATTTTTGCCGAGCCTTCGAAAAAGCGAGACATAGCGATCGTACATTCCGTCGCCGTCGTCGGCGGCGGCGTCCACAAATACTCACTCTGTGGTTAAAGTTTTTGAAATTTTAATAACTTTCTTAAACTATTCTGAATTCGTAGCAAACTTGGACAGAAGCATGTTTATGATCATAAGATAGTATCCAGAAGTAAATTTTGTAAAAAAAATCCTGTTTTTCTGTATTTTTTACTTATAAATGGACTTAGTTTTTCTGACGGGAAACATTACATTTACTCTGTGGTTAATTTTTTTTTAAATTTTACTAACTTTCTTAAACTATCCTGGATTTGTACAAAATTTGGACAGAAGCTTGTTTATGATCATTAGATAGTATCCAGAAGTAAATTTTGTAAAAGAAAATCCATTTTTCCAGTATTTTACTTATAAATGGACTTAGTTTTTCTGCCAGGATACCATACATTCACTCTGTGGTTAAAGTTTTAATCTTTTTTTTTAAACTTTCTTATACTATTCTGGATTTGTACCAAACTTTGACAGAAGCTTGTAAATGATCAAAAGCTAGTATCTAGAAGGAAATTTGGTTAAAATTTTATACCTGTTTATCCGTATTTTACTTATAAATGAACTTATTTTTTCTTCTGGTTAATAGTATATAGAGTCTGCAGTTAAAAGTTTTTAAAACATTTCTTAGATTCATAAACTATCCTGGATTTTTACCAAACTTGGACAGAAGCTTCTTACAATCAAAAGATAGTATCTAGGAGGAATATTTTGCTTGATTTTTTGCCTCATTTTCGTTGAGCCTATGATTAACAGCAAAAGTTGGTGAGACACTGTGTTCCGCGAAACCTTTACGATTTTTGTTCTCAAACAACTGCTTTTAGAATAGGAAATATGGTTGTTTTAATTATATCCTAATGATTTTGTTCTTTAAGGAAGGTGTTGATGGCATATCTTTCACAGTCTCTGTTAGAAATAATTTACATTATCAAGATAATTATTAGAATTATAACAAAGCCCCAAACAAATTCGTACGAGTTTTTTTAGAGCACGTTATATTAAGTTTGATGACGTATTAGGAGTTGACAGTTAAATTGACAATTCGGCGTATTCTCCCATGACACTTATACATTGGAAATCTTTGCAATCATGTGTAGGTGTTTATACTTTCTTTGAACCCCAACATAAGATAAAGAACAAGGATACTTCACATAAAAGTGTTGGCTATTATTTTTGGTCCTTTTCGGTCATTTAGCTGTCAACTATTTCGGTTCTTTAATACTATCTTTTCCTTCAAATATTCGGCTTTGAGTGCTTCTGGTGGAGGTTAATCCAGGAAAGCGCTTCGGACGCCTGTAATTCGGTGATAGTGTTTTTGAATATTCTCAAGAAAACTGCCATTTTCCTTTTTCTTCGACTTCTGCTATATTCTATGATTGAGTAATTCAATTTGGTGACTACGATTAATTCCTAGTGTATTACCAGCCCACTAGCCAGTATTTCTCAGCTGTACTGGCATATATATAAGGATATCAGTTGATTGAAATTTGCTGTTATAAAAGTTGTCCACATCATTTCAAATTAGGAAATATATCCGTTCATGCCAAGCTCTGATTCCTTGTTCAGACTTGGTTAACTGCATAGGTCTTTATGAAGTTTTTATCATCTCTGCAAAGTTTGTAATAGGTTATGGATATTCAAATGCTTTGGTCTCGACCATCACCGAATAGAAACAAAAAGTATTAGCCCAACAACCTGTACTCCTGTACGAGCATGAAAATACGAAGTGTTTGATTGAAACAAGCTCATGATGCTGTAATACAGCTTTTCCTAAATTCAGTTTATAAATTGCTATTGTGACAGTTATCTAAACCAGTAACCCAAAATTACATCATTTGAAAATAAAGCTTTTCCAAAACTTCGATCAGTTTATAGTCTTAGATACTCTTATTTTGATCTTTGTTCTACTGATAATACTAACGATTTGTTAAAGGAATTTGTTAAAGGGGCACTTTGAAACTCAATTTTAGAATTGACAGGAAACAAATTTTGCCTTAATCTCAGTCTATCAATCGCCTTTGTGATCTTGTCACATCCAACTTCACATTGTCTCCCTAAAAAACATGATTCAAGTATTTGATTCAAGATGCATGTGTCTTTTAATCAATAATTTGTCTAAATCTTTGTCTATCTATTGCTACTGTGACGGAGACCATTTTGATTTATGGCTGAAAATATATTCTCCAGAAACAAAACTTTTAAAAAAGATTAATTGGTTGTAGGCACTGTGACTTTGATCCTCAACCTAATCAATTGGAATTGTGTTAGTTCAAACAGGCTTTTGAAACAAAGGCTGTTTACAGTTTAACCAAATTGTTCATTATTAAATAATTATTGTCCTTAAGGTATTCTATATAATTTCGGAAATTAGAGTAATGATTCTTTAAAAATGGACTTCATGTTCTTGAATTTGTTATCAATTAATTTTAAAGTATACAAAAAATGGTTATTTCTGTAACACATACATTTGCAAATATGGCTGCATATACAAAAACAAATAGTGAAATTCAAAATGTTAATCAATATGTTACATGTTATTGTAATTGTTCTTTAAACGCTTTCAGTTTTAATGGTTGGAATGAAATAGGTTGAAACGAGTCCATTGACGTTAATATAGGTCGGTTAAATGTGGTGGAATAGTAGGTAACTCATCTGAACTTTGAGGCAGTGCCGAGGGCACATTGTTTCGTGTCTCCTCAATGCACGTCTTACATCACTTATCGCGTTTTCGTCTGCCGTACCCACTACATCGTCAAACTATTCTATGTAATCAATAGGTGTACCTTTCTTCAGGCGGATTAGATGATTGCCATAATTTAAAATGGTTAAAGGGCAACTCTTTCCTTTTCCAACTACGTGCGAAACCAATTCGCAACTATTCAGCGAGTATGGTCCTAAAATGCACTCCTGTTCAGCACTTTTATTAGTTTTATGGTAACAGTCATGTTTAAATTTGGCGGAACTGTGATAGTTCGTTTTATAAAAACTTGCTGAGTTGAAATCTCGTTTCCACTGTTAGCAAATGCCGCATTTATCATTTCATTGTTGATGGTAATTGTGGGAGTACTCAGGTTTATCACTGCGTTCAGTGTGTCCAAAATAACTAGCCTAAATATAACATCGTCTGTTAATGGCTCTTTACACACATCTCATTGTATGTTTACTCTATTAATGTCGAGAGTCGTTCTTTATAATCTTCCTTATAACAAGCTGTTAACCCAAACCACGTAGCGTGACGTTCTCCAAATCTCCATTTTCTGCCGGAAATAATTTCTCATTTACTAATGTTATCATTGCAGCAGTGTCCAAAATCATGCTCACATTCTGGTCTTGTATAGTACCTCGTACTGCTAAGCTCTTTCAAATGGTTCGTCCGGCGTCTGGCGTACTAATTTATAATCCTGATACCTTGATAACTATGATGACAATATCGGACGAGGCCATAGTTTCTGTTCGATTTTGTGATGAGGTATGTTTCATGGCCAAAAGACTTTGGAATCGTGAGTTGTCCTACTGACCCGACCCTTTGCTCCATTGTTTGGGTTGCACTTTGATTTGCTCCGTATCCTGGTGAAGGTGACCGTTGTCTGAAATATTCTGGATTTCTGTAGTTTGTCTGTGGAGACGCTTACCGTTGTCTTTAGGGACTATATGATCTCTAGCTTAGTGGGGGTGTTGCTGATCGATAGGCATTAAGCTTTAGGTGTTTCTATCTGGCGATCTACCGCGATTGTATTGCTCAGGAGATCTTTCACGTGTATATTGATCAGGTGATCTTCCATTGAACTGGTGATCTTCCATGATTATTTGATCAGAAGAACCGTGGTTATATTGATCGGCCAATCCACGGTTATGCTGATTAGTTGAAAGCATAACATTAGATAGTTCTGTACAAATTTGTGTGAGGTTATGCATCTCATTATCCGAAGGACTGCCCATATTTCCTTTATCGGTCGGTGATACTGCGCCATCAGCAAAGTAGACTTGTCGATGGTCATAATTGGCACTTATTTATCAATATATCGCCATCTGGTTTGCTATTGAGGTTTTCAATTGTTTTAACGCCTTGTTGAATGTTTCTGGGTTCCGCTCTATTACATGCCTTGAAGAATCTTTGTCTTTACATCATCGACGGAATGCTTCGGGTCCAGTCTGGTTTGATTGTCTTTCTTGCTGAAGCGCTGTTCCAAATGAATACTTTTTTTAAGGCCTTGGAATCATCATCTGTGTTTACCTTACTCAAAGCCAACATCGGCCTAGCAATCTGGGGCCTACACACATTTTTCTTGATTTCCCATTGTCATCTACCGGCAGTTCGTTCAAATTGGTAAATGAACGCCTCCCAAGTGATGGATCCTCTTCAATTGAGTTTTTGCATTTTTGGCAGCTGTGGGCCTTGGCTCCGGTCCCTTGCACCAAGATTTTCTTGCCATCGGGTATATTCTCTCTCCAGTGAGGAGTCTGAAGAAGAGGTGTTGCCACACTCTTTTGGTTTCCTCTGCCCTTTCCTTGATCGTTCAATGGAGTCAGCTTGCTGTTATGGGATGCCTGTTAGAGCTCCATGAGCTGACGAGGTTGTCATAATTGGAGTGATAAATGTGGGATTTGCCATTGACTCGACGGGGATGATACCGTAAGTAGGCACTGCATTCAGCATTGGAGAAACTTGATAGAATCCACTTGCAGCCAATTGTTTCTGTAATGGTGTGCTGCTCTGAACCAAATATTATTGACTCATAGTAGATGGTAAGTTTGCGTAAGATGACACATAATCCTTTTGCTGGGATCCTTAATTAGTACTAGAGGTTTATAGTATGTTCTTAAATGGATTTTGTTGTTGAATAATTTGAACTGTCTCATGCAGGGCTAAGGGCCATGACATAGGACTTTTGACTTAAGGTGAAGACAACTTCAACAGAGTTGGAGCGGTTGATGGTTCATGCGTACTAAAATTTGGGAAAGACCCACGGCATGCATTTTGTTGTGTACTTTTGGTAAACTTGCGTTGTACTTGCTAAGGTCAAATTTTGGTATAGAAGATGTGTCCATTGCAAGAATATTAACTTCTTTATTTCGATTGTCCGCTTTCATTTACAACAGATGCCAGTTGTTGGAAGGTACCCTGCTGTTCAATTGCACTTTTAAATTGAACTGTGTCTCCTTCCTCAGTTGTTGTCAGCTTGTCCATTCGTCTCACCACAACATTGAATATCTTATTGGTGACCATCAATTCCGCCAAGCAATTATTACTAGCCTTGTGGTCTATCCTGTCTTCAGACTGCTGAAGTTGCTCTCATCTGTTCATTATTTATATTCATTGCCTCTTTCTGTTCAGCTTGAAACGTAATGAGACCAACACATATTTTATCAATTCGCGCTTCGCCTGTGGGTTTCTCCATATCCCAAAGTGATTCAGTTTCTGCCATTTCAATGTTCTTGTCCTTGTTGTCCTCAATTCCTGCCATTTCACTGATATGTGTTTAAATGATTCTCAATTCACAGTTTAATATCTCAAATTGCAAAATATTGCGACCCAAGATAAAATAGGCACTGAATAATATCTTAAGGCAGATAAATGCCACATCACAGCTTTTATGTGTGACCCAAGACAACAAATAGTGCAGCTTTTAATGAAAGCTACTACTGCAGCTTTTTATGAAAGTTACTAGTTTGTGTATGAAATGACAAGCAAGGAAAAATCAAAAAGGACAGAACTGGGACAGATACCAAATGACACTATACATCAATAAAATGCTTATATTCAGGTCAATTCTCAAAAATGAATATTTGCATATTTTTCAAGGCGGCCATTTTGAAAATACCCACCATTTTGTATTTGAAAGATCAAAACAAAATCTTGCTAAGTACACCAAGTCATTTAAATATGTTGATTTTTGTGCTTTCAGCATTAAATCCACTGTGGTTTGGGCAATACTGGTAAATATTTTAGAACGTACGGCAGCCATCTTGAAATAAGCCGCCATATTGAATTTTGAGGGTGGGTCCATAGCTAATATTGCTCAGTACACAAAAATGTACCATCATGCAAAAATTGGTGCTTTCCTCATTATTTGAGCAATTTTGTCACAGATCGGACGCACTAAGCCATCTTAAGATATGAAACAAGTTAACAATAATATTTAGGTCTGTCATTGGTGGACTTAAATTTCATACTCCCATGCCACCTAAGATCACATAGAGAATATTTTCTAAAATTCATACGCAATTCTTTCATCAACCATTTTTTTTGATAAAGCAAATTTCATGATTTATGGGAACACAAAAAACTATTAAAACAAGATGTTGTCAGATAGACAGCAAACCAAATTTTCCAGCCTGAAAATGATATAAGCAAGTCTGAACCCCAAAACAGGATCAAGTAAAAAAATATAAATTGCAATCTTTGTAGGGTTCAACAATGAAAATGTGTATTGGTGCTTAACTTACAAAATTATTTTTTGTAAAGAGTCTGTGAATGTTTCAAACAATAAGTGTGTCATACAAAAGGCAAGTTTTTTGTCTTTAATGAATAAAATGAGCCAAAATATTGTTCGAAGCGGGCGAAGCGGACATATACTGTTATGAAAAATTTCTGATTTAGACTGTTAGAGGTCAACAAATACAAATGAAATGCCTATCAGATCATTATTAAGGTATATTTTATCATGATATCATTGTTAATTTTTATTTTAAAATTTAAATGTAAATAGATGATAGAACAATCAAACAGACTAATGTTAAAAGCAATGAAAAATCAAACAGAATTAAATAAATGTATCCATCTTATCTGGTGTTTCTGCTGTTAACATGTAATGTCTTATATCTTTAAGACATTTTATGGGCACTATATGAACAACCTCAGGCAACAAGAGAAACTATCTTTTTTCACCCTCAAGAAACTGATACTATTGAAGAATACAACCTATTTAATATTAATAGAAATTGTTTGGTAAACAGCTGAAAACCGTCTGACAAGAAATAGCATTATCTTTTGGAAAAGATGTGACAGTATAACATAATAAATACTTTCTTCTTTCCTGCTATTCAGCTTTGAAAATAATTACTTTATATCATAAATAAATCTTTTAATAAATAATATATCTTTTATTTCAAGTATCATGATACACTATCATCATCATATAAAATTTGTAAGGAATCTGAGTATTTTGACTTTTCATCTTTGATTTAGACATCTTCTATAAAATCCTCATATAGACTTCCTCCACCTCCAGATGGTAATAAGTCTGTATCACTTAAATGTTTATCAAAAGAATCATTGTCAATATGAGGCTTAGAATGGGTCATCTCTGCATCAAATGCTTCTCCTGTATAATTTTCAGAATACTGAGTTTCACTGAGGCTTAAATCATCCAATAGCTTAACATTGTCACTGGAAATGTTTTTATTGGGTGAATTTTCAACAGATGACTGGTGAAGTTGTCTCCATCCTCCAGTATCCATATTTGTTGATTGCTGTGCACTTTTGATATCAAAATTGTCCTCTTCTGTGAAAAAAGGATCAGCTTCTAGTTCCACTGTCTTCTCAACCTTCAACAAATAAAATGACAAATACTTGTAATTCACAATTAATAAAAGTGCAAATAAATTAGAATGAAATTCAATTATCTATTAAATGACACTTTTCTCTGTTTTTGTGGTTTTTTTTGTCATTATTTTTTTGGGGGTCATCATTGGTTGTTGGTGAAAACTTAAGTTTTTGCAGTGTTCTACATCTTTTCATTTTTCAAAAGTGCCATGACAATAGTCTTCAGAATATCATATATGTCTTTCAAACATTGGTTATAAACTGCCTAATTCCCCAAATAATACTTTGTGAGGTACAATCAGATTTATAAATGATTATGGAATTAAAATCAATTTCAATGCACAAAGGAGTGAGATGAAGGTTATAATGGCTATTTTTTATAATCTGTTTGAGGATTTACAACTTTCTAAAGGTAATATTTCAAGAAATAATATCTGATGAATATTATGTACCTCAAAGTGATCTTACTTTGTGGGAAATGTTTTAAACTTATCAAGATTCAACATAACAATGTGTGGTCAATGGTTGCATGTCAATAATTACTTGAAAGGTGAGCATAAAAATTAAACAAGACCATAGCTCTTTCTTAAAGGGAAACTTCGCAAAAAAATCAAAAATTGATATTATGTTCATTCTGTATAAAAATGCTCAAATTCATAGATATTAGAGTTTTATTCCGCTAGATAAGAGATCACCATCGATTTTAAATTTAGAGTATCAATTCTCTGCGTTCAGCCATTTTGTCTTCTTTCCCGATTAATAACAACGATGTGTCTATAAACAACAAAGGAACACAACTACAGTAACCGATGTAGTCGTAATTGCGTGTCGATATCTTGTCAATCGTACGGTTGTTTTATCCGACTAACTAACTTGATACGGAAAATATTCTTATTTTTTTTTTAAATTACCATGGTCTGTTATTTTTAAACTGTTAATATTGGAATTAGTGAAAAAGTCAAAGTTGAAATCATAAATAAGTGTTCCGTGAAAATTGTTTTCGAAAAAGAATTTGTTCATAATTCTTTAAAGTAATAAACTTGCTTCAAATAAATTCTGATCTTCCCTCATCTGATCACCAGCATGGCTAAAGGTATTACTCCCAAAGGTATTGTGAGGGGTGTGAGGTGACACGTCCAGGTATTCAAGCGATTTCCTGTCGGGCTTGCAAGTTCATGCATCGTTTCACTTCTGTAGGTATTGATCAGTGTACACGGCCGATAACTTATAACTTATAACTTTCCATTTTGAACTATCAGGTGTATAATATACATCTCTGTCTTGCGTATCCGAAAGTGATATAATATACTAGTCATTACTTAACTCATACGCTTGTTTATAAATAACATTTTTTCTGGTGTAAAGAATATTATTTATAAAAATATAAATAATTCCAAAAAAAAAAGATTTAAAGAAATAAAAATCTACTAGTATTTACATATTTTTTCCAAGGGTTAATTTGGGAAAATGTAATATATACTCGTTGTCAATAGTAAAGGACAGATTGGAACATACCAGAAATATTGATTTAAAAATGTGTACGCACTTGTCGACGATTCGTTTATACGCCTGGATAGAAAGTTACGGAACTATATCGCAATTTAAGATATATACATGTATACATTGAACATAAGAAAGAAACATACATTTTGTGTAAATTGGGGTAAAAGTTTTGTAAATAGACTAGTCCACGTATGCCAACAGTATGTAATAGACTATTGTATACCAAAAGAAGAAGAAGAAGGCACCAATTTGATTTAAATACAGGTCGATATATAACTTGCTTTGGTTCATCGAAGTTATGAACATAGTAAAATCACACATTTATATACCAATTGGATTGTTCTAGAATAAAGGAAGAAATTCGTCATCATCACAATTGTTCCGACATTCATGTAATATATATGCAACTGGACGTACACTAATAATCCCCAAGGGATGTGAATATTTTCTAGGAAAACTATTGAATATTAAAGTTTCAAATCAATTTCAGGATTAATTTTCTTTCTTGATATTCAATGACAGCAATTTAAAGAATAAACTTGTCCGCTTTAGGGGTATTCTTGCCAGTTGAACAGACTTATAATTACATTCAAAAATAGGGAAAGATGACATTAAATTCGTTGTCTTTTGTTTTTAAACATCGTTGGTCAAACAGCTAAAGAACAATACGTTGCGAAGACTATTTCAATAAGGACGTTCCCGATTATGAATAAATTTGGTTGACGTTTTTCACACTTGAAAAGAATATCTATTGGTAATTTTTCGATTCCATTCCAAGAAGATCCTTAAATTTTCTGTCAATTTTTTAAAACATCTTTTTTTCAAATAGTTAAGTATTCATGCGTTGTGAGATTTAAAATATTTCGATGAGAACATTAATTCCTAAATAGGTAAATAAAGATCGCTTTGGATGGACTAAATTATATAATTGCAATTGTTAATGATCTGTTTGAAATATTAAAGTGAGCTTATGCAAAATATATAAAAATATACAACAGCTATCCAGTTATTGTGCGACCTTATTACTTCCGTAAATTAACTGTAATTCTTTTTCTTACAGTTCTGTGTCTAAAACTATAACTGACTCCCGTATATCATTCATAAGAAATGTTGTTCACACCTGAAATGGTGAACCGTGACGCCTAGATGTCACTGAATGAAGATCAAAAGATTATAATTACATAATGCTAATCTTTTAATTACCTTGAGTTTAACTACGCATTCAACATTCACTAAGTGTCACAAATTAATACACATTTTATTTCCACAGTACAAGCAAGTGAAAATGTTTGCTGGAATGAAGCAAAAAGTTCAGAATACAAACATGTATTTTTTAATACACTATCGATCATGTCAGTTTCATATGTTTGTTTAAAGTATTTGTAGAAAAAATCATAAAAATGTTCTATTGTATTATTTACTTTAATACTTAAATTCGTATAAAAAAATCAACACATAAATCCTACACTCTAATTTTAAAAGTTGCATGGCTATCACTTACTTTTCGTTGGTTAATAGCTACACCAAAAGTCGTCGATGCGCTTTAAATAGCGTTATTAGATGGTTAACGTACAAGACTTAAATGATATTAATTTCACTCCCGGCATACAAAAAGACTTAAACTACGTCACATAAGTCAGTAAGTTTGAAGAAATAAAATTAATAATTCCCAATTTTCTTCTTTATTACTTTTCATATCAAAATAAAACTTGGTGAATATGTTTTTTATGGTATTATGAACATAATAAGATGAAAAGTGAAAAATCGCGAATTATCCCTTTAACTAAGTCACTGAAGCATAAAATGATTATAAAATAAACTTTTCTATTGAGAGACAAAATTGATTAATTGTTGTGGTGTTTAATGCCACATTCAGCACTTTTGGCTAGCCTTTATTAATGGAGCAATGTAAGGTACCTGGGGAGAATAAAAAATGTACAGCAGGAAAATTTGAAATCCTAGTCAGTTGTATCATTGTACATCACTTAGTTTAGAAGGACTGATCTACGACATAACACTGAAAGTTAGCCAATAAGCATCATGTCAATTCACAAATCAATGTATTTTCCTCTAGATCAAAGTCTAGATCAGGCAGTTGATAATATGTATCTGAAAGCTGTTTACCTGTCCTGGCGTTATGCCACCAAACAAAGCAGAGACCATTTGTTGCCTATTTCTATCTACTTCTGTTATATGATTTTCTTCCTCTTTTTCTGTCTCTTTGGTATCTACAATCCTTCCTTCCTTTCCCCATACCTTCTTCACTGTTGGTAATTTGGATACTGAATCACTAAAAAGAAAAAAGAATATAATTAATTTAGCATTTTTGTGTTCATGCAACATGACTAGAATCCAGTTTAACTAGAACTCATATCTTAAATGTACATTTTATAACAAAGACCCAAGAAAAGTAAAATCACTTTACTTGTCATACATTTTGAATAATGGTATAACGATTAACACTACAGAAATATTTGTAGTATCACTAAGGTGACATCTATTGTCTAAATGCGCATCTGGTGCAGAAAATTGGTACAGTTAATGTTATTACTATACCACTGGGTCGATGCCTCTGCTGGTGTTCTGTTAGTATTTGAGAGTATCACCAGCTCAGTAGCCAGTACTTCATCACTGGCATGAAAACACAGATTTTTTTGTTATCAAATTTTGCTGTTACAAAATGTTAGAAATTATCTTAAATAAAGGAATCTATCTCCCTTATGTAAAGCTCTGATTCATTGCCTGGCTTTGGCTATACTTTTTGTACCTTTTGGATTATAGCTCAAATTTTTAAAGTATCTATTTACAAACCTTGCAGTGAGAGATGTACCACCAGAGCTTGCTACATCCTCTCCAAGTCTACTCAAAATGTCCACTTTCCCTTGATTCTGAATACCTTTAAATAATTCTGTCACACCTACCAAAGATAAGATATACAATAAAATAATTTTTATTTTGTACACAGAAACATTTTTAACAAAAATACTACATAATTAACTTATCAATAACATAATATAAATATAAACTATAGCCGTATACTACTTTAACAACATATCATTTCTAGAAAGAAGTATCAGTACACTTCATTGAATCTATAACACAATTTCTCTAATTCTTTGTGAATTTATCCTTTTCTACACCCATTGTATAAAAAAAATTTAATCGTGGTTCGTTTGATCTCAGTTCATCATTGGTTAAAATCCGATTATGACATCGAATTTTCTTGCTTTCCTCTGAATTTCCTATTGTGACGGCATGAAAAAAGGCGAACATGCCTGATGACGTCACATAGAAAGATCACATCTTTTTGCAGATTATTCGTAAAGAAGGAATAAGTTTGCCTGCATATTGTTTAAAACTCATTAGAGAAACAGATTCCACCACCACATCTCGTGTAATATGATATTTATCCACTCTCGACAGTTAAATTTTAAATATTTAAAACGCTTGGCGGGCCTCGCGTTTTAAATTTGAAAATTTAACTGTCTCGAGTGGATAAATATCGTATCACACTCGATGCAGTGGTAGAATCTATATTTATCACTGGAATACATTTTTTTGAGTCAATGAAAGGCAAGTCTAATGTAGGAAAATGTCTGTATAATTATTGGTAAAGGCAGCAAGACAGAAATCAAATGCAAGTACATGTACTTGAAAAAAGGGAAATATGTCTATTTTAGATAACAAACAAAAATGGAAAAAGGCATATCTTTGTTTTTGATATATTCAACCTTTGCTTCAAAAACTGTCACATAAATGAAGAAAATTGCATCTACAGAAAATAAGCTCATTTTTTTTTCTCTTTGAAACATGAAACAATCAAAATCATACAGTTCTCTATTAACATCCTTTAATTATAGCTGCTCAAGAAGACTTTTAAATGTTTCATGTAAAAAGGGAAATAACTTAAGAATTTAAATAAGAAATAATCCTCTGGACAAATTTTAATCATGTCTTTCTTTTACAAGCCTAATTTGAGACATAAAAAAATACTAGTGATTTCTTTTTGTGTTGAGCCATCACATATTTTGTCTATTATATTTCTATGAAAGTCAGAAAATCTAAGATCCATTAGAACATGTATTCAAGTACAATACAGTCTTTACATTAATTCGAAAATACCTTGTTCTTGTTGTGTCTGTTTAGATCTCATACTCTTAGGTCTATAGGGTTGGGCTCCATTCTTTAGAGACTTTGACACAAAGTTATCCAGAAAAGACAAAGTAAAGTCCATCTAAAACAATTAAAGGTGATTATAGACTGTTGTATTTTAACAAAATGAGTATTTTAAACAGCAGCACTACAAAGCAGAGAACCTCCTTGCAATCTCACAAACTGTATTTCATGGCTGAGTTTTTAAAAACTGTTTGAATTTTAGCCCAATACACCTTATTGCTATTTGTCCTCCATTACTGGACATTACACAGGTTCCCTATAAAATTTTGACGTCACAATACAAAATGTCTGACACCATAATGTAAAAGTGATTGTTGTATGAAATCAATAGTTCAAGGGGAACAGATTCTAAGGGTCAGCCGGGAATAGCGATAATGTGCATTCTGTTCCTGTTTCAAATTTTTTTATTTTTTTCTATGAGATTCATTTGTCCCAGATTCAGGTGCCAGCTACAAATGAATGATAAATGTATTTTTTCACAGGGTTATCTGCCTTTTTAATACAACTAAGTTAAAAAAAAAATCTACGGCATAGAAAACATGGTATGGAACAGATTATGTTAGAACAGCCCTAATTTGCAAGAAAGCATTTACTTTTACATTTACATCTGCTCTAAAGAATACAAACCTTTTCAATCTTGGGTTTTGATATTTCTGGCTTCAAATTACTAATTCTTACTAACTCTTGCAACTTCTGTTAAAAAAATAAGAAATAATAATTGATAAATAGTTAAGTCTTTCTATGTTGTGATGTTACACCGTTGTTTCAGGTAAGGTTGAAGGTTGGTACCTATTGAAACATTTAAACCCAATACATTTGTTTGCACCTATCCTAAGTCAGGAACCTGATGTTTAGTGGTTTTCATTTGTTGATGTTGTTCATAAATGTTTCACGTTTTTAATATAGATTAGAATGTTGGTTTTCCTGTTTGAATGGTTTTACACTAGTCATTTTGGGGGCCCTTCATAGCTTGCTTTTCGGTGTGAATCAAGGCTCTGTGTTGAAAACGAAATTTCCATTTCATGACTATTCAACAGGATATGGTTGATGTTTAATATATTTTTGAAATCAAAAAGAAATGTAGGTGTGAGAGTGATTTCAATGTTGATTTTCTATATTATTTTCCATTTCAAACTCCCACCAAAATATTCTAAAAGAATAAAGCTATTAAGGGCATACGATACAGTTTTGATCCTGTATTTACAGTTTGATGAAAATTTCCATATAGGCTATTTTTTGCCTGATTAAAACAAATATGTATAAAAAATATACCTTCATGTGCTACTTTTTGAGTTAAATAATATAATATATAAACGATATGTCACAGTTTGACGTCGCGAAAATAACATTTTACATTAGCAACGTCATTACCTCCCCTGTAGCTGTATCGTATGCCCTTAAATTTCAAGTTCTACTGAGAAATGTTTGTGAGGGTTGTAATTGTATATGTAGATTTAGAATACCTCTACAATTATAATATCATCCACTGTTTTCACTAGTTGTTCTACAGGTTCTGCTATTGTATCAGTCATCAATACATTTGAGGTAACCAGATTCATCAAGGCATTTGTAAGCCACAATTTAGTCATGACAGTAATATGTTGTCTTGACAACTGCTTTGTAAACAAAGCCATCAGTTTATCTTTTGGCATATTTTTAAGTAATTCCGCTTCCTGTCCAATTATCTGTGAAATAAATAATTTTGATACAGTATTTCAATTTTTTCTATCTAATAAAAACATTATATTTAAGAGATAACTGTATTGTATTAGAAGCTTTGGGGACTTTCATCGTAGTTTAACTGTTGCAAATTAAGTTTACCTGGCGACATTTTACAGAAATTTTTTCAACAGTAAAACTACCTATGGACGTTCGCAAAGCTTCAATTACAATACAGTTATCTCTTTTTTAATGCAAAATAAATTCATTATCAAATCTCAATCATTGTTTCAGTGTAAAATTTGCATTAAAGAAAATTCTGCAAAAAGATGTTATCTTCTTACTTATTATTGTAGAAATTACATATCAACACATTCCGCAATTCAAAATGTCAGCTTTCTTAGTTACAGACAAGGAGATAGAGAATTTTACTCTAACTGTCATCCAATCAGAACCTTTGATACAAAATAATTACATAAGAATCATTGTTATTACTGATATTAAAAGTTTCCATTTGGCTGTTTTTTTCTAAATTGAAGACAGGAACTTTATGGGAAGTAAAAGGATTGGTGATTTCTGTTCAACTAAAATAAAAATCTTTTGGGAGCTCGAGGATGAGGACAGGACTTTTATTGTTTGTGGTCAAGAAATGAAATTCAAAATTGAAACATGCATATTTTTTACTACTAGTAAATAGCAAATTAGTACAATTCCAAAATTAGGGCTATTGAGAATGACTATAGACATGTCAGTTTTTACATACTATATTTTGTATTAAATAATCTGTCATATTGTCCTTTCTGATGTCAGAATTAACAATACAGACATGGAAGTTTTATATGTTAACCTTGCTATATATAGACTTGATGGCTGTCCTGTTCCTTAAATTTGCTGAATACAAGTTTGACTCAATAAAGTTATTCCAAAGATCAGACAATTATAAATAAGAATTACCCAGGATGCAAGTTTCACCATATCTTCAAGTAAATCTTCCCTGAACAAACATTCAACAGATTTCTTTACTAAATGTTGACAAAATTCTGTGTTCTTTGTTATTCCTAGAAGCAGAAAGAACAAATCAGTCATAATTCAATATTCTGTTATGTGAATGAAAATGATTTCAATATCAAATAGCACTATCTATATTTTATGCGTATACAAAGTTGTAGAATGAGCTTCTGTTATTCTCCCAGCCAGAGTAGATTGTTATCTTTTGTAAAAGTCTGTCTAGTATTTCATAAGACAAAAAATAACGTTTGCATTATTTTATTCTGTCCTCTTATGTCAGACATCAGGATTAGAACATTTACATGAAGGTGATGTCTTAGGGTTAAATAAGAGTCTCTTACCAATCTGTTATTATGTAGTGCCAAATTACTTGATATAACCTATCAATTAATTATTTATTAAATAAGAGTAACACGAGCGGAGTCACATACGGAGCAGGATCTACCTTCCTCTATGCAGCACCTGAAGTCATATCCAGTTTTTGGATGGATTTCTGTTGCTCATGTAGCCTTGAGTTTTCTAAGAAGTCATATCCAGTTTTTGGATGGATTTCTGTTGCTCATGTAGCCTTGAGTTTTCTATGAAGTCATATCCAGTTTTTGGATGGATTCCTGTTGCTCATGTAGTCTTGAGTTTTCTATGAAGTCATATCCAGTTTTTGGATGGATTCCTGTTGCTCATGTAGCCTTGAGTTTTCTATGAAGTCATATCCAGTTTTTGGATGGATTCCTGTTGCTCATGTAGCCTTGAGTTTTCTATGAAGTCATATCCAGTTTTTGGATGGATTCCTGTTGCTCATGTAGCCTTGAGTTTTCTATGAAGTCATATCCAGTTTTTGGATGGATTCCTGTTGCTCATGTAGTCTTGAGTTTTCTATGAAGTCATATCCAGTTTTTGGATGGATTCCTGTTGCTCATGTAGCCTTGAGTTTTCTATGAAGTCATATCCAGTTTTTGGATGGATTCCTGTTGCTCATGTAGTCTTGAGTTTTCTATGAAGTCATATCCAGTTTTTGGATGGATTCCTGTTGCTCATGTAGCCTTGAGTTTTCTATGAAGTCATATCCAGTTTTTGGATGGATTCCTGTTGCTCATGTAGCCTTGAGTTTTCTAAGAAGTCATATCCAGTTTTTGGATGGATTCCTGTTGCTCATGTAGTCTTGAGTTTTCTATGAAGTCATATCCAGTTTTTGGATGGATTCCTGTTGCTCATGTAGCCTTGAGTTTTCTATGAAGTCATATCCAGTTTTTGGATGGATTCCTGTTGCTCATGTAGCCTTGAGTTTTCTATGAAGTCATATCCAGTTTTTGGATGGATTCCTGTTGCTCATGTAGCCTTGAGTTTTCTATGAAGTCATATCCAGTTTTTGGATGGATTCCTGTTGCTCATGTAGCCTTGAGTTTTCTATGAAGTCATATCCAGTTTTTGGATGGATTCCTGTTGCTCATGTAGCCTTGAGTTTTCTATGAAGTCATATCCAGTTTTTGGATGGATTCCTGTTGCTCATGTAGCCTTGAGTTTTCTATGAAGTCATATCCAGTTTTTGGATGGATTCCTGTTGCTCATGTAGTCTTGAGTTTTCTATGAAGTCATATCCAGTTTTTGGATGGATTCCTGTTGCTCATGTAGCCTTGAGTTTTCTATGAAGTCATATCCAGTTTTTGGATGGATTCCTGTTGCTCATGTAGCCTTGAGTTTTCTATGAAGTCATATCCAGTTTTTGGATGGATTCCTGTTGCTCATGTAGCCTTGAGTTTTCTATGGTGTGTTTTGTGTACTACTGTTTGTCTTCTGGTTGTTTTTCTCTATGGCATTGTCAGTTTGTTTTCAAATTGTCTTTTTGAATATATGTCTGTGGCATCTTTCACCTCTCTTTTTCAAAAACAAATATTTGTGGTAAAACCATAATTAATATCTTTTTGCTGGAATATTTTCTTAAAACCTTCATACTTTTGCAGTCATAAAAGTATTATGAAAAAATAGAAATTTTAAAAGACAGTTATAGGAGAATTGCTAAATGCTTAGTGGAGAAGCAGAAACTATTAGTTTTCAAGTGTATAGTTAGACTTGGCCTTGAATCAAACCCATGACTTCCTATATTCAAGTTAGTCATATTATATAACAAGACCATCACTGCAGTTGAGGGGTTGACTTATTTAGAACACATATAAACATACCTTCCCTTAATGTTGAAATAACTTTATTCATTACTATGGATGATGAAGAACTAGGACAGATTTGTAAAACTTTAAACAGAATCTCCACAAACCAAACTTCTGGTTTAAAAAATCTACCATGTTGTTAAGGGATGTAAAAATTGTCACAAAGCTAAACAAATATTACACATGAACTAAATTTACAGAACACATTCACAATTTAAAATCAAGAGTTTTTTCTAACTGTAAGTCTTGCTTTGCCTAGGAATATCAAAATTGGGAATATAAATATTTTGATAAAATAGAAATTATAAGACTGAATTTAAAAATAAAATCTCTCTGCAATCAAGTGTTTTTCTTTGAATTTTTTTGCCTAGCAATTAATATTAAAGGAATGAAAAATATAATAATAGAAATATATCGATTGGAATACTTAAAATAGTCAAAGTAGCAGGTCTTCAGTTTTATACAAAGGATACTTCTGAGTAAGTTCTATAATCTTGTGTAATAAATCCTCCTTATGGAATGGATCACTACTGTTGATCATGTGTTGTAAGAGCTTATCACATACTGGTTGTACATTCACTGAGTTTGTCATGTTGTATAGTAGGGCTAGAGTCTGAAAGTATATACAAGTTCTGTCATATGATCATCATTAATAAAGTGGCTAATGTATGATGCTGTATTAGTACATCTTCATTTGGCTGGTTTACTTTAATATTTTGCAAGAATCCTTCTGTCTAATGCATTTTTTGTTACCTTTCAAAAAAAAAAAATTACAAGTTAAAGTTTATGTAATAAATGTCTTGTGTTAACATTATATATTGACTTCAGGAAGGTTAAATTTTGCACTGATTAGTAATTTTGTACATTTAATGAAGAGGAAAAGTGTCTTGAGTTTCTTTTCTCCTAAAAACTTCAACAATCCTGTATTTTTTTCCAAAACTAGATTTGAAAACATCATTTTTAAAAATCAATTCCAAACATAGTACTGGTCATTCAATGGCTAGGTCTAGATTATCATGAGAGAATGTACTTGGAAAAACATAACACAAACTTTTTCATATCAGCTACACTTCCATACAATTTCATACCTATATGTTGGAAATCACGCACAGAAGAGAACGTTAACGTATCGCGGGATTATTGTAGATCCAACGTTGTGTACTTATGACGTTATCTTGTACTTTAGTCATCAATACAAATTCATACGTATACAGTTTAGACGTCTTTGTTATATTACATGCAGTTTTAGTAAAACCACTTTACGATACTATATATTGTAAAATCTTACCTTTCTTTGGATAGTTTCATCTGGATCATCTAAAAGTTCTACAACAATCATTTGGTATTGTAATGCAAACTCCTGACTGACTTTGACCAAACCAGTTAAAGCCTTTATTCCTGCGAATTATATATTATATACAAATACGTTTAAATTATACTGCATAATAGTGTCAGCTTCATAATCCTTCATTCCCAATAATAACCAAATACATAATGATGGTCAAATACGGTTACTTTAAAAATCCATCTCATTGACAATAATACTACATCTCCTTTCATCCTATATTAGTAGGTCTATTCATAATTTTAACAAGAATATGTTTCCATAGGACACCATGCCCCTCATAGTATAATCAGTTTTCAATGAACCACGGAACAGCAGTGGCGGATCCAGAACTTTTCCTAAGGGGGGGGCCCGCTGACTGACCTAAAGGGGGGCCCGCTCCAGTCATGCTTCAATGATTCCCTATATAATCAACCAATTTTTTCCCACGAAAGGGGGGGGGAGGCCCCCCCCCTGGATCCGCCTATGTGAACATGGCTCAAAACCCT
Organism: Mytilus edulis; assembly: GCF_963676685.1. NCBI lineage: Eukaryota > Metazoa > Mollusca > Bivalvia > Mytilida > Mytilidae > Mytilus > Mytilus edulis. The sequence continues at coordinate 16,982,884 of NC_092344.1, forward strand.
AATTAAGCACATAGACTTTAATAAATATCTAACAAGTTGCTTTCTTTAAAAAAAGAAATGCAATCGTAAACCCAAATGCTTGTTTGGTATTAAATATTAGATAATTATTTACTTAAGATGTATTGTTTTATATAATTATTGTGGTATAAGAATTAAAAACTGACATTGATTGTTTACTTAATGAAATTACAATTCAATGTGGGTTGATATATTTTCGCTAAAGCTGTGATCACACATTCACGATTTTTACTGCCGTCCTTGACAGGACCATTCCCAATTAAAATTTGTCAAAAGTCTGATCAAGATCCTGTGAATCGTGGAAGGAAATTCAAACTGTAATTAATTAATCACGACAACAATCAGATATTGTTCAGGAAGCGTCGATATTCACCCGTTTCCAAGAGAATTTTTTCACGATAATCCCGTTCTCAATCCACTTCTAATCCGATTTGTATCATTCGCAAAGTAAAATTCGACCGAATTGGTCACAACTGCATCCCGATTCTACCGAATGTAATCCGACAGAGATCAGACAGTGACCAGACAGTGAACCGACGCTGACAGAAGTTATCCGTTCGAAAACTGTCGACATACTCGGGATGATCAGGTACTGTCGGAACGGAATTCTATCACGATCCTCTCTATCTCATTGCAAACGTCTTTGTCTGGTCCCAGTCGTATTGTATTCTGTAATTGTAGGGACTCTGAGGTGGGTATCATTGGCGAATGAAAAATCACATCATCATGAACATATAAAACATTTGTAAAGAGTTTCAAGTTGGCATGCATAACAACAACTTTCTAGTAAACTACCAGGAACAAAAACTTCAATCAGATACAGAACATAGATAAATCACAGTTCAAAAACTTCTTCTTTAATTTACTACTGGAAAATGGAAGTAGTAATCAGATCATCACTGAAACATTAGATGATATAATACTTTAAACCTATCCCAATCAAATTTTAAATGACCCACAATAGTCCCACTTGAAACTTAACTTACCAATGTATTTGAGCGTTAAGTCTTTTGCTCTAAGGAAATTTCCAACAGCCTGAGTTGCTGTCTGAAGTAATTCTTGGTTAGGGTATATAGATGCACTTGTCTGTATACACTCATAACATATTGCTGTAAATATATATATAAGCAAATTTACAGATCTAACATTGTTGGGTTGATGTTTAGACGAGATGTATATATATATATATATACATTGTATTACAATTATACTATTTTTTTAATATCAGGCAAAATTAAAATTTTAACATAAACATTGTATTTGTCAATATCACACTACTTTTTTTGAAGGGTTGGTGTTTTAAATATGTTGACAATTGTAAGCCAATACTGATGTTACAATAAACAATGGCCACAAGGTGTACTATATGCACAGAATTAGACTTGAGAAAAAAAATTAAAAGAAAAAGAAAGAACTTACCAAAACACATTTTGTCTTTAATCCCAGTTCTCTCAAACACTGCTTGTAGTACTGGGTAAATCATTTCACTTTCTCTGAAAAAAGGAAAACACTGAATTTTCTTTGCATTCCAAAGAAATATAAAAATAAAAATCATTTGAATTCTGGTTACAAAAGTGTTCTTCCTTTAAAATTTACTGTTCCAATGCTTGATTTATTCTCTACAGGCATACTATGAATTACAGTGATTAAAAATATTTTGATAAATACTAATAATAAACAAAAAAACAATTATAAAAATTTGCCCTGCTCACAAGATCATGACAATGAAGTTGAATGTACATGTGTACTAGGTTTCCAGCTCATGTGAGCACACCTCTACTGCTTAACTACTTTATCCAAAAACTTAAACCTGATATGGGTCCCAGAGAGGGATAAATTGATAGACGATCCATGCAGCTAATAGAAAACAAAATGACCCTGTACTTTTGTTGACATAAAAATTGCTTTTTTCTTTCAAGCCTTAGAATCTATAAATTGTAGCAGCTTCAAAGAATTTAACAAGTGAAACTGTGAGCTACTGCTCACTGATGATACCCCCGCCGCAAGTGGATAATATTAATAGTGTAAAAATATGCAAGTGTTCGGTAAACAGGAAGTTGTCAAGTGATGAATCTGAAAACGCATCACACGGTATAGCTGAATTATATAAATCTCGAAACCAAATTTCAGAAATCCTTGTATTGTAGTTCCTGAGAAAAATGTGACGAAAGTTTCATTGGACGGACTGACTGACGGACGGACTGATGGACGGACTGACGGACGGACGGACTGACAGACAGAGGTAAAACAGTATACCCCCTTTTTTGAAAGCGGGGGTATAATAAAAATAAACAAACATATTTTTTTTTTACTGCACATCTCTACAAAGCTTGATAAGAGTTGTTCAGGGAAAATACTAACAAACCAATTGATTTTAATCAAATATTTAAACTCAGATTAATCTTACTACAACAACTCTCAGCAACAACTATAAATACTTCTTCTACTTTTAACAACAGTTAAGGGTTTCAGGAGGAATTGCATGGTCAGACAGAAATATCCATTATCACATTACAATGACTTCCTTGTTTATTAAAGAAGAAAAAAGCCACATGTTCAATATAATCAGCTAATCAAGTTTCATTGACATATCTCATGTTTCATGACCACAATGCAATGAGGAAGAAAGACAAAACAGAAATATATTCCTGAGTATTATTTGTACTTTAAATTAGAAGGAGACATTATGTGTTGATGATACAATTGGAAACTATTGCTTTGTTATTCACCCTACTGGAGTATTGATTAAATCTTACTACAGTATATCAGTAAGAAGGATTTATCTGGCATGGATTGAATACACATTAATTGTGTTAGCTATTTTTAGAACTAGAGGCATTTATGATAATGAGATCATTTCAAACAGAAAAACAATCCATAGTGCTAACTGCCTCGTGTATAGTAAAAGGATATTGATTTTATCTAGCATTAATGAAGTCACTGCGATGATATCTACTATAAATCAGTGCTTCAATCAGAACACTATATTATAATTATATAATGCAAGGGATATTTAATTATTTCAAGGTTCAATTCAGTGGTGATATTAAAAAGACTAACAGTGCAATATAATGTTACAATCAAAATGAAAGAAAGTGTACTTGGATTGCCCCCTTTTATAAATGGAACATTTTCAACCGACTATGATTTAGAACTAATTAGATACTTGTATAGTGTACCTGCTCCAGTGATTATATCAGTTACATTTTGTTTTACCATTGTATATATTGTATTATCAAACTATGTAACAGACCGTCGATCAGCAACAACTGTACAGAAAAATGGGATTGTAGTATCTAACACTTTACTGGTGTTGTGTCAATATCCAGTCTTTGTTTACTTTTTTGCCACAGATGATCTGTTAGAACCAGCTACCATTGGTTGGTGCAATACCTACAGAATCATGGGATATGTTCTCCCCGCCATATTTCACACGGCCAGTTTATGGCAGATTATATTTTATGGAGTACAGCGATTTCAGTGTTTACAACATCCATTTGAAGCATTAACATGGTATGCCAAAATCAACCGATTTTTCAAGTTAACCATTCTTATATTTGTTTGCTCTTTTCTTGTTCATTTTTATAAATTGTTTGACTTTGTTAACCAACCGGCAAACCCTTGTGATTTTCAATATAAAGATGCATTCAAAAGTAGGAAGTATGAAGAATTTTATGTCTGGTTTTGTGCTATTGTGGTGCAACTGGTTCCCTGTGTGCTTATGTCTATGCTAACTATAATTCTTGTGTATGTTAATATGAGGATGTATTTTCAACAAAAGAAAGTCCTCATTAACAATCCAGAAAATTTACAACGAAACTGGAAATACACATTACAAGAGAGTCAATCTATTGGACTTTTAATTTTAACGTTATGTGTGGAATGGCCATTGACGATTTATACATTCTCCGATGCTACTGTGCAAGACTCATCACTGATTACTCCCCTGAATTCTTTCCCTATATGTTTACATTTTGCTATGATTGTTAGTTACTCATTATATTTGCCAATGTTTTTAATTATGAACCATGATATGCGGTCCACATTTTGTTTAATAATCTCTGATATTAGAAAAACACTGTGTCCAACAAGAAGACAAGATGAGAATGAACTTGAGAATTTGAATCCAAATCAATGTTGAGTAATGTGTAAATTCAATATTTAATGTAATGTGCATTATACATGTGAACTTAACTTATACTGTCATATATGTGGAACTGCTTAAGTTGTCAAGTAGTAGTGTGCTCATGTTGAGTACAAGGGGTTGTGGGTATGAATCACAGCCAAGTCATAACGAAGACTTAATAAACAGCTGCATAATGAGTGCATGATACACCTGTTGCATTTTCAAAGAGTCAAGTTCAATAACTTCTCAATGTCATATCAGAAATTTATAAAAATCCAAAGGGAGGTTATCTTAATAAATATAAATCAATCACCACAGTTTAATGAAAACTGCTCACAGCACTTAAGGGATATTTGTCCGAAAAAAAAACTTGATAATCCCCCTTTTTTATGAATAAACTCGAAAATTTCAAAATTTTAAATTTATAAAAATCGAATGGGATCTTACAACAGTAGATATATTTTATTCACCAAAATGTCAGCAAAAGTGCTTAACCCTTTAACCCCCAATCCCGCCAGTAGGCGTGATGGCGACAACCATTCTTTGATGGCCCGTATGACCCTCCATATTTTTTTTCGAACTGCCCTAGCCGAACTGTCATGATAGCAGGGACTTCAATCAAGCAGTTTATGGTCCATAAACTCTTCTCAAATGTCGTTTAAGAGTTCAAAATCGGAAAAACGTGAAAAGTAACCAAAATATGGTGGGGGTGGGCATCTTTTGATTGCCACTACGTAACTGGAAATGACTGTTGGTATAAACTATTATCATACATGCATGCATAGGTGGTATAGGATCACAAGAGGTATAATATGGTCAAAAGGAATCTAAGACTAAGTCTGTAAAATCTAGATCACTGTTTTGTCAAAAATCTGTAAAAAACCGACATTTAGGCAGACCTGACTTGACAATAATAATTCCCCAGCAAGATACTCAAGTCCAATATACTCCTAGCTAGTATGAATGGACAGCTGTAACTATAGGGTAATATTTGAATGACAAAGAAACTCAGTCTTGTCAGTGTTCACCTCTCAAGGTCGTTTTAAAATTGGAAAATAGACGGAAAGTTACCATTTTTCAGTAGGGGTGGGTTCAAACCCACGAGAAAATATTCCACCTCCCACCACACCCCCACACATGCCATCTATTTTCATAGGTATCAATTTTCAGGGATTAAGGAAAACTTGCACTTTCGTGGATATTTAATTTTGTGGTTTTACTCAAGTCTGCATACCAGACTATAGAAAATTTGCAATTCGTTGAACATTTAAACTTGTCACATGGTTCTGCAATACCCACAAAATCAAAAAAAATTGGTATCCAACGAAATATAGTGAATCCACAGTACAAAATCATTCCTTAAGGATCCTTATTCACTGCTGTTCTTGATGGACAAGGGAGTGGTTTACTGTTCTTGATGGACAAGGGAGTGGTTTACTGTTCCTGATGGACAAGGGAGTGGTTTACTGTTCTTGATGGACAAGGGAGTGGTTTACTGTTCTTGATGGACAAGGGAGTGGTTTACTGTTCTTGATGGACAAGGGGGTGGTTTACTGTTCTCACTATATCAAACCTTTTTATTTACATGTTTTGGGTCAATTGTTAAGCTGAGAAAATTCTAACACAAATTCAGTGTGCTATTTGCAACCACTCATTCCCATGAATGCAGAGAAAATATTTGTTTGGAAACCATTCAAAACTAGAGGTTCTAAAGAGCCTATGTCGCTCACCTTGGTCTATGTGAAAATTAAACAATGGACACAGATGGATTCATGACAAAATTGTGTTTTGGTGATGGTGATGTGTTTGTAGATCTTACTTTACTAAACATTCTTGCTGCTTACAATTATCTCTATCTATAACAGTACTTTTTGTGGAAAATGTTATTGAAAATCTTCAAATTTTAAGAAAATTGTTAAAAATTGACTATGAAGGGCAATAACTCCTTAAGGGGGTCAATTGACTATTTTGGTCATACTGACTTATTTTTAGTTCTTACTTTGCTGTACATTATTGCTGTTTACAGTTTATCTCTATCTATAATAATATTCAAGATAATAACACACACAGAAAAACAGCAAAATTTCCTCAAAATTACCAATTCAGGGGCAGCAACCTAACAACCGATTATCCGATTCATCTGAAAATTCCAGGGCAGATCGATCGTGACATGATCAACAATTTTACTTCCTGTCAGATTTGCTCTTAATGCTTTGGTTTTTGAGTTATAAGCCAAAAACTGCATTTTACCCCCATGTTCTATTTTTAGCCATGGTGGCCATCTTGGTTTGTTGGCCGAGTTACCGAACACATTTTTTTAACTAGATACCCCAATGATGAATATGGCTAAGTTTGGTTAAATTTGCCCCAGTAGTTTCAGAGGAGAAGATTTTTCTAAAAGATTACTAAGATTTACGAAAAATGGTTAAAAATTGACTATAAAGGGCAATAACTCCTAAAGTGGTCAACTGACCATTTTGTATTTGTAGATCTTACTTTGCTGAACATTATTGCTGTTTACAGTTTATCTCTATCTATAATAATATTCCAGATAATAACCAAAAACAGCAAAATTTCCTTAAAATTACCATTTCAGGGGCAGCAACCCAACAACAAATTAACTGATTCATCTGAAAATTCCAGGGCAGATAGATCGTGACCTGATCAAAATTTTACTTCCTGTCAGATTTGCTCTAAATGCTTCGGTTTTTGAGTTTTAAGCCAAAAACTGCATTTAATAATGATGATTATGGCCAAGTTTGGTTAAATTTGGCCCAGTTGTTTCAGAGGAGAAGATTTTTCTAAAAGATTACTAAGATTTACGAAAAATGGTTAAAAATTTACTATAAAGGGCAATAACTCCTAAAGTGGTCAACTGACCATTTTGGTTATGTTGACTTATTTGTAGATCTTACTTTGCTGAACATTATTGCTGTTTAAAGTTTATCTCTATCTATAATAATATTCAAGAAAATAACCCAAAACAGCAACATTTCCTTAAAATTACCATTTCAGGGGCAGCAACCCAACAACGGAATGTCCGATTCATCTGAAAATTTCAGGGCAGATAGATCTTGACCTGATGAACAATTTTACCGCATGTCAGATTTGCTCTAAATGCTTTGGTTTTTGAGTTATAAGCCAAAAACTGCATTTTACCCCTATGTTCTATTTTTAGCCATGGCGGCCATCTTGGTTGGTTGGGCGGAACGCGGACACATTTTTTAAACTAGATACCCCAATGATGATTATGGCCAAGTTTGGTTAAATTTGGCCCAGTAGTTTCAGAGAAGATTTTTCTAAAAGATTACTAAGATTTACGAAAAATGGTTAAAAATTGACTATAAAGGGCAATAACTCCTAAAGTGGTCAACTGACCATTTTGGTCATGTTAACTTATTTGTAGATCTTACTTTGCTGAACATTATTGCTGTTTACTGTTTATCTCTATCTATAATATTATTCAAGATAATAACCAAAAACAGCAAAATTTCCTTAAAATTACCATTTCAGGGGCAGCAACCCAACAACAAAATGTCCGATTCATCTGAAAATTTCAGGGCAGATAGATCTTGACCTGATGAACAATATTACCCCCGTCTCAGATTTGCTCTAAATGCTTTGGTTTTTGAGTTATAAGCCAAAAACTGCATTTTACCCCTATGTTCTATTTTTAGCCATGGCAGCCATCTTGGTTGGTTGGGCAGGGCACTGGACACATTTTTTAAACTACATACCCCAATGATGATTGTGGCCAAGTTTGGTTAAATTTGGCCCAGTAGTTTCAGAGGAGAAGATTTTTCGTAAAAGTTAACGCAGGACGACGCCGGATGCGGGACGCCAAGTGATTAGAAAAGCTCACTCGGCCTTTGGCCAGGTGAGCTAAAAAGTGTAACAAATGAATGAGGAAGCCAAAATATACTTTGCCTTATCTGTATTTTTATGTAATATGTTCAAAGGTCAAAAGAAAGTTAACAATTATGACATTTATGAACAATGTCTCAATTAAAATAGTTTACAGAGATTAGCCCTGTATATACAATAAAGAACAAGTTGTAGGATAATGGATTATGTATTTGTCACAAGCACTTTGTAATTGTGTATTATGATCAAGTGTGGACTACAGAACAGTTGCAGACATGCATTTTTTCCCAATTTTATGGTTTGACAATGCAAAAAATAACATTTTAAGCTAGCAAAATTATTATCTCCCCTTTAACTGTATCATATGCCATTAAGCTTGGAATAGTAACACTTACAGGTTATCACCAAAAACAATTCAAAGACTTTAATCCTGGTTTGTAACTTTTTAAATTTTAATAAACATAGGCAAAAAATATCAAATGATCATAACATATCCTACCGTAGTCTATAATCGGTCATCTTGTCAGTTCGTTAGGTATTTGTGTTTGAGCTTAACACACGGGGAAACTACGCATTGACGTCACTACGCTACTTCCGGCTTAGAAAAACAGTGCAGAATACGTTTTTTCTGCATTTTTGAATAAAAAAAACATTTCTAAAGGTAAGTTTTCATTGTTGTTCTCAATTATTGCTAAAAAATGCCAATTTTCTAATGCCTGTTTCAATTCCGACTTCCGAATGTCTAAAAACATTCTAGAACTTCACAAAATCCCACTTTCGACCTCCATTGCTTTATGTACATTCCATTCAGCGTCATCAGGCTTGTGGCAGGCAATACAGGTCAAGCAAATCATATTTTTAGGAATTTTAAAATGACATGCTCCTTTCGTCTTTAGCGATTTTCCCGCGAAAAAAGCCCAACCAAAATGAAAGGAAAACTATATGAAACAAGAATGTGTCCAAAGTACACGGATGCCCCACTCACACTATCCTTTTGCATGTTCCATGGACCGTGAAATTGGGTAATAATCTAATTTGGCATTAAAATTAGAAAGATTATACTATAGGGAACATATGTACTAAGTTTCAAGTTGATTGGACTTCAATTTCATCAAAAACTACCTTGACCAAAAACTTTAACCTGAAACTTCCACTTTCATTTTCTATGTTCAGTGCACCGTGAAATTGAAGTCAAAGTCTAATTTGGCTTTAAAATTAGAAAGATCATATCATAAGCAACAAGTGTACTAAGTTTCAAGTTGATTGGACTTCAGCTTCATCAAAAACTACCTTGACCAAAAACTTTAACCTGAACGAACGGACTCACAGACGGACGAAGGGAACCACAGACGAACGAACGGAGTGACAGACCAGAAAACATAATGCCCCTCTACTATCGTAGGTGGGGCATAAAAACGATGTTAATGCCATAATTTTGAACAGGAATATAGAGAAGGTTAATAAAAAAACAATTTACATTTATTTTTCATAGATTTTTTTTTATATTCATTATAAAAAGATCGATATTCTGACCATCATGACTGTAGGTAAATATTCATACAAAAATTCCATTGATGTCGAAAGGGATGGCAAAAAATGAGGTTTCCTGTTGAATAAAACCCCAAATTATTGCAAACCAGTTTAAAGCAATATCCCACAAAGAATAACATAATTGCCGCAGACTGAAAAAAACCCTAATTGACAGTAGAGCAATTTGATTGGGTAGAACAATTTGAAATCACATGATTTTGACGCCATTGAAATTTGAATGTAAACAAACAAGGTCAGAAGGTTCAGTATGGGACAGCATCGTACATTGAGTTACTGAGAAACAATTATGAGTTACCAAGCTAAGTCTACAGAAAAAATAAGACAAAAATAGCCTTAGGATAACAACTTATCAACACACCTGGAAACCCCAGCTTGCAAAAATGTTGGGATCAGGCGTTTTAAAGCTCACGATTTTGGGATTGATCCTTTTGGGATCGGGGAATTATTTTTTTCGAATTTCAGGATGTCAAGCAATTCGCAACCTCAGGATTTCATGTTTTTAAACCCAAGTTTTCGGGATCAGGATCCCCAACATAAAACGTTTCAGGCCAACAGGTCAGGGCAAAAAGTAAAGAAACTTGGAAAAGAATTGGAAGAACAGACAAACACCGGACAGCTTTAAAAGTGTAAAAACTGTGAGTTAGCCCTTCACTCTTCATATGCAATTTGGAACTCATTTTTTAAATAAATACACTAAAATAATGAGTTTTGTTGAGGCAGGTGCTCTACAAGGAGAGCGAGCGGTATATTTTTTTTTAAATTGTGCAATTTAGAAATTTATATACATGTTAAAACTGGGTAACTTCAAAGAAAAAAGGAATAGAAACATGCTGTTATGCATATAATTTGATGTATTTGTGTATGAAGTACAGTTTTTATCATACCCAACTTTCTGGTTCACCTTGGTTTAGTATAATTTTGACTATTTCCTTCAAATAAGCCTTAACTGCGTGAATTTTTATTTAAATTCACATACTCATGTGTATATATTAAGGAGGCAAAGCGGATAAAATTTAGCAAGAGGAATTATGGTAGGTAAATATATTGTGTGGAATAAAATTAATTAAGATATGTGTATATATTCAAAAAAATGCCCTTGAAAAATATGAAATATCTTTGATAAAGTTGTTTCCATATATGGTGTGATTGTTTATTAGCTGCTTGGCATCTAGTTGGAACTATTTATCCATAATAGGATCAACATAATGAGTGAGGTGAATATTTCAACAACATCTTGAGTAAAATAGTTATATTGCTATGCATGTAGATCTCAGTGTAATGAAACATTCCCTTAAAATACATATATAGGTCCTTAGACCACATTCACATGCATTATTCTGATTCGGCAAAATACATTTTCCTTTTGCCCCAGAAACCTGAAATGTATTTCATACTGGAAGTAGTTGCACCGATAATACATGCCTTATTATTATTTGCAGGCCACCACCACTCTGATTTCGAATATTGGAACTCTTAATTTGTCCATTACAAAAGAGTTCTGAGTGCATGACAATAGACTAACAAGGGGATATGGGTTTTCATCAAAATAAGATTACATGTCATTGTTTTTTTAAATCATGTTATTTTAATATCAATTTCATCCAAGACAGATAGCTCTATTTATGTCTGTTGTAGTCCAAGATTACTCTGACGTCCAAAGGCTGTTTTGCCTGACAAGCTGGGGCTGTTGGACAACACCACCATATCTTGTCTGTCTAAAGAGCTGTTGTACTTCAGATTAATCTCAGACTAAACTGGCTATGTCTGTTGAAACAATGATCGGGAATGACAATGGTTCTAACGAGTACTGTTGTTATCACGGTTCTATTTTGTCTTCTAGAACAGGTTTTCATAGGTAAAAGGAAATTCATTTCATATAACTGTGTTTTAATTCATTATCACTGAACTAGTATATATTTGTTTAGGGGCCAGCTGAAGGACGCCTTCCTGTGCGGGAATTTCTCGCTACATTGAAGACCTGTTGGTGACCTTTTGCTGTTGTTTTTTCAATGGTCGGGTTGTTGTCTCTTTGACACATTCCCCATTTCCATTCTCAATTTATTTAACAACTACTTGTCTTATATCTGACACGAATTCATGTTGGCATCCCGATTTTTGACCTTCTATTAACAAATCGATTATTAACACTTGTATTTGAATCGATAGGAGCAATATATGCACAAGATAAACTAAATTTGGAGCGGCATGCGGCCAAAAAATTTGCATTCGGTAATTTTTTTTTTTTATTGAAAAGTCTATTTCTCCAAAACAGGAGGGGGAAAATCCAAAGAACTATTAATCAAATTGGTGTGGCCTTATTCACATATATTTTATTTCATCATCAGATTATTTTTTCCACATATAATCAAAATTTCTACCTTTGATTGTCAGCTCCTAATAATGCCAGGATTTTAAGTATCTTGATTTGTAACCATGGTGATGGGATACTGTGATATTCATAAGTAGAGGGCAGTTTTCTTTCTATGATCTGTTGCAAAATGTTGACTAGAACAGGGACCAAACTCAAATACTTTTTTCTGTCTTTCTACAATAAATCAAAATAATTTTCCAAATAATTTCTTGATTAAAATGTTTATATATTTTTTTTAAAACAATGTCAGTACTACCACAGTGCCCCAAAACGGCAAAATCACAATCTTTTAATTTTATTTATAAGTTGGTTAAGCATTATATACAAAAAAAATTGACAAAATATGAATTCTATGTACTGTAAATTCATTATTATACATTGAATACCAATTTTGTTGGTTATCAAGAAAACAAATTATAGATAATCTATTAGAATTTATGCAGACTTTGGCAAAACCATGAATCAATTGTCCACTAAAATGTAAGGTCCATGACCATTATTACCCTTCAATATAAATGAATCCACAGTACTCCTAATTCTGAAGTTATGTACACCATGTGAGTGCATGTTTATTCATGAACAATCTGTTTATATAAAATAATTTCACATTTTTATAAAAATTTACATATTTTATCTACTTACTTTGACAAGCTCATGAAATATATGACATGCAGCAGCCATGACACTAGGATCTGGATCACACAAGCTCTTATAGAAGCTGTCTTCTTCGTACAAAAATAGTTCAGGAACTTGAAGGTAGTACATATAGATACACATGACAGCCTTCGCTCTCACAAGAGATCTGCAATTGCAAAGAAAAGGAATGGAGGTGCAATAAAATATAGAAGCTGGCCGATCTTTATTGCTGCAAATGTTTCAACAATGAATATGTCACATACAACTTTTGTTATCTACTTAAACATTTTTAATTATATAGAGCTATTTCAAATGACAGGTACCTTAGCTTGTTGAAAAGGCATTTTACATTACAGGATTTGATTTTGTTTGATTTTTGGTGTTTTAGCACCACTTTTAAGCAACACTTTTGGGCTATAATGTGCATATGGCAGCCAGTTTTTATTGGTGGTGGAAGCCAGAGTCCCTGGAGAAAACCACTGACCTTCAATAGAAAAACTCACAATCCTAGTCAATTAAGATTGGAGTAGAGCGCATCCACTCGAGCGGGGTTCATACTCACAACCTCAGTGTTGACTGGCTAGTGATTACAGTAGTAGCTACTAATACCACTTGGCCACCAAGGCCCCAAATACAAGAGAAGAGCCTACTGTGTGTGATAGCTAAAACTATTACCTTGGATGATTCTGTGTTTCCTGTAAATATGGCAGTACAATATCTATTATATGAGGCATTGTAAAATGTGCCACTGTTGCCATCACATTACACACTTCCAATAAATTTGGACTTAATAAATTCTAAAATGAAATGAAAAAGATTTATACATATGAATAAAATATATTCGCCATGTATATAGCCATACAAATAGTTAACCTTATAAGATGATACTAGGATTATTCAAAATATATAATAGCATTGTTATAATTGTACTTGTGTTTGTGTAAGCCATTATTCCATATTTTTATTATAAGCTACGAGCTTTCAAGAGGAGGATTGAGATAACAAAACCTAGTCCTTATCCCACCATACATTAATGCGCATGTCCTAATAAGATATAAAAAGATGTGGTATGAGTGCCAATGAGACAACTCTCCATCCAAGTCAACAAGTAAGAGTAAAAGTCAAGAATCCCTTTAATGAATGTCTTTTGTCCTATCTTAAGAAGCCTTTTTTTGATGGTCACAGAGGGAAATCTCTATTGATGGTAGATATTGGATTATTTTATAGTTTGTATTAGATTAATTTACTAATTTCCTAGAATTGAGTGATTAATAAAGAACTTAAAAGATTGTAAAACAACGGTCTATTGTTAGAGTCATTTTTTTCCCTTCATGTTATAGGGTTGCTGTCTTATTTCAGAACACCCAACATCTTTCAATCATATGAATTTCTGATGAATATGACCATGTATCTACCTTTTAGGACTATAATTCATTATACATGTTTATTTACCTTGACCATTGAAGATGTAGCCAGTATTGAAGTGTCATCATTTCTCGTAATCAGCAGATTAGCAGTTACCCATCCTGAAAATATACAATTTATTATTTTCATTTCTACCATTCAATTTTTTTCTTATCTACGACTTATTTTAGCACATTTTTGAACTAGTATTAAGTTGATTTATAAATAAACATTCTTGTAGGAGAAAGACCATGCTCAAGGATTGTAGTGTCATCTTGTTGGGTTTATGCTTCTAATTATTATTTTTCTCCTTTCCTATGGTTTAGGTGTTATTTTTGATAAGATGTTATCGGTATATCTCTGTTTGATTTATGTTTAAAACTTCCAAACTATCAACAGCAGTACATATATATGCAACATTTAGGAGATAACTGTATTGTATTTTAATCTCCGACGGCATCAATTGGGGATTTGATGGTCGCAAATTAAGTTTACTGGCGACGCGTTAGCGGAGACAGTAAACGGGTATTTGCGACATTCAAATCCCCAATTGATGCTGTCGGAGCTTAAAATACAATATTGTTATCTCCATTCTAATGAAACTGACAGAAAATAACGTTAAAACATGTATTTAAAATCTGTCATATGCCGTCTGCGCTTGCGTGTACGTCCCATAGCATCAATTGTCAATTGATGCCATGTAAGAAAGTGACGTTATTCAATCAAAATGAACGTTACAAACGTTGTTGCATTAGAATTTGACTTATATAGGCGGTTTAAACAATCTTAGTGTCAGAAACATAACTTATCATTGTATATGCAGTATAACATTCAAAGCATTAAACAAATGTCTTCTCATATATTAACTATACCTATTTTTGAATCCATTGCCTCAATAGATCCAGAAAGCATCATTAATGCCTTTACTTTGGCAAAGTTAACATCATACCCCATCATGTGACAGTACACACATATAAATAACAGATCTTTCTCTTGGTCCTAAAAATATACAAAATGTTTATAATTATAATTTTTTTCAAATCCCTCTATCATTTGTTATTAAAGTCATTTGAATCTTTTAAATTTGAAGCAGTTTTTATGGTTAAGTTATAAGTACTAATCATACAACAAATAAGAGTACAGTCTCCCAAGCATGCAGTATCTAGAGCAAAAACTGGACAACTCAAAATCATAATTATGTCTCTATGTAGGGCATCAGGTCATCTAGTACCTTTATAACAGATAGCATGATACAAATATATTCCGCTATGATAAGTGTAAAAGAAACATGATCATAAAATTTTTTTTGTCCTGAATACAAGCATGCATGTCATATAAGCCACTGAATGTTATGCAGCCATCTAACAATTAAAGACCTTTGTAGTTTTGTTGTGAAATAAATTAAAGATATACAAAACAGATGGTTGGTTTCCTTTTCTCTGATAGATTGGTCAAAGATTGAAAACTATTTAAAAATTGAATGCTTCTTTTTATAAATTCATTGGGATGTAAAAGCGTTGACAGATGTACATTTTGTATGAAGTGCGGAAGCGCTTCATTCTTAAAATGTGCACTTTTACAACCCTATGAAATTACTAAATGAAGCATTCAATACTTATACCTAATTACATTTTTTCTCTATGAACATGAAAACACAATTACTATCAAGTGTTTTTCTTTTATTTACCTGTACACTTGATTATAGAAGCACATGTCAACATGAATGTTACAATTCATTTTGAAATGAGGTTGATTAAGGATTAATGCGAGATTGCAGTAAGCCAATCAGAATAACTGTTATAATGAAACATACATCTAATGTAATCATATACATATAATGTAACAATAAAGTTAAGACACAACAAATTGCAATCCCACTTTTAAAAACTTGATGTGTAATGGTTATGATAACTGAAGAAAATGACCTGTGTATAATTACCCTTCTGGTTGATTTAAATTGCTCTTTGATTTCTGTGATTTGTGTCTTAATAAAGTGGTCTTCTTCCTGAAATGGTACATTTACATTCATAAAATTATCAATATGAAAGAACTGGAGATTTGTGTCTGGCAAAAGTGTGCTGTATTGACATGATTTAGAGCTACTGTAAACTAATTTGTAATCAAACTTTTGGTCTGAAATTTAAAAAAAATAATCTTCAAATCAATGCTTTTCCAGTGTGATCATGTGAAAATAAGACCATGAGAATTATCATTTCATTCAAAATACCCTTGAGGCTGAATCCCTCAACTTGTAAAAAATGCCATTTTGAAATTAATTTTTCATATAGTAAACTTTGCGTACTTGAAGATCTGATTTAGTGGCATTTTTATAGGTATTGTGTGGATGATATTTTTTACTGATTACATTTTATGATTTTTTTTTTATCATAAACTGTTACCTTCCATATAAAAAAAGTGGCAATGAAAACTAGTGTGACAATAAGGCCATTTTCACTTACTTGTAGATCTTATTTTTGGTAATCTTTTTGTGCTTCTAAAAGTTTCTAATAGATATGACAAAAATGCCAAAAATAGATATAAATCAACATACAAGATTGTTCTTAGCTCATGAGAGCTTGCATGTCTTTCAAGAGCATAAACTCCTATAAGTGGTCAACTGATTGATTCTTCCATGTTAACCATGTGTATACATGTATAATAAGAAGATGTGGTATGATTGCCAATGGGACAACTCTCCATCAATGTCATAATGCATAAAAACGTAACAGTTATAGGTCAAAATACTGCCTTCAATACCAATCCTTTGACTCACACCGAACAGCTATAAAGGGTGCCAAAATGATTAGTGTAAAACCTTTCAAACAGGAAAACCAACAGTCATGTCTATATTTAAAACAATAATGACAAACACCTATTAACCACACCAACAAATGACAACCACTGAACAACAGGCTTCTGACTGGTGAAAGGTGTATACAATTCAGCATTAACTTATATGTAGAACATGTTTTGTCAAACATTTCTACTGCTGACGATACCTTCTAGATGCATTGCAAGGAAAAGGTTTCTTCGGGCAAAAATATACATTTAATGCATCCTAGCATCTGTATCATCTTAAGCAAGGAGTTATAAATAATTTGTTTAATTTTAAAATGTTTTCATTGGAGACAGACCACATTGTGTCTAAAATAAACTTTCAGGTACCATCTTTAATGGTTTTGTGTTGAATATTTTTTCATGGTTTTAACCATTTAAAAATAAAGTCACATTCTAAAAACCAAAACTGTGTTTTTAGTGTTTTATTAATTGTTTTTCGTAATAGATAATGAATATAGTCATGATGATCAAGCCAAAGTTCATATATCTAAGAATTGTTAAAGGAGGAAGATACCAAAAGAGTATCAAACTCGTCACAATGACATTGGAGAGACAACAATGAATAACACTAAAACAAGGACAATAGCACATGTTTATAATGTCATCATGGTGTTGCATTTCAGCTATAAGTATCTACAAAGCAGTTGTTCCAATGTGTAAAGAAAATTGAAAGTACCAACACATAAATATGTATATGCTTAAAATTGGTGTTGTATTACAGCTATCAGTTAATATATTTATTTCAACATGTTAAGAAACTTGTAGCAAGGAGGTTATATTAGAAGGAGAGTGAACACTCTGCTTGATACAAAATTAGCATCCCCAGGATAGCAGTTCGATCAGAGAAAAATGATAAAATTATAAAGAAACCGACATGTTTATCACCCACTTGACATGGCCCTCTGATGTACCGGGCTGTTACCGCGCGCAGTTCGGGCTATACGATAAATCGCACATGTCACGTGATTGTTATCAGTGACTGGGTCATTAAAGTTCAGGTGTATTTTTAGTTACAGTGCAGTGCATAGGTGTTTATGATTTGGAAAAAGATTTGACGCGCAATTTCAAAATCAACCGTCTGTCTACGGTGAAAAAAGATAAAGAAATGACAAAGTTATGAGGGTTTAAAGGAAAGTTAGTGAGCGATTTTTATTCAACACTACATTGCTTTAAACAAAGATTTTCGTTTCACCTGTCAATTTCTGCTTATGAGAATTGGCAGGTAATAATCATAGAAAATATACGAATATGCAAAGTACTTTAGTTACGGTGACCGGTAACGACCGGAAGGAATATTTGCAATTGAAACATAGAGAAATTTATCGGGAACAACGTAAAAGTGACAGAGTGACTTTCTGTTATGACTGTTGATATTAACATTGACGGCAATGAGACGGATATTCGTTTTATTTCTATTGGTAATAAGTTTACTTTTAACATAAAATTTTACTTTTTAATTACTTAATAAAAAATATCACAAAAAATCTGATTAACATTTCAATAATTGTATATCCGGTCAGTTTATGACACCTCGGGTGTTTCCGTTCTTACTCGTGTATGTAATTAGGACAAAATCTCCCTCTGTGACAGAGTCGATCTCAATTAATTAACACCCACTTACAGAAAAGGCGGTAACATTTTATGTGTAATTATCGTCTTTCGTCCTCTCTCCTTCTAATATAACCTCCTTGCTTGTAGGTACATTATGGAGGCAAAGAACTAAAATTATCTTTACAATTTATTTTTATTCAATATGATATCATACATTCCAACAATAATCATGATTATTCTAAACAATCGTAAATATCATGATCAATGATAATAAACTTAAGCTCACACAATCATGCAATTTTCCAAATAGAAAAGAGCACTAAAATAATTAGCATAACTAATTCATTATCTCAAACTTACACAATTATTCAACTACCGTAATGAAATTATTCATTTGACAGCACTAAAATGTTAACAGCAAGTACTTTATAAAATTTGAGCTCGCTAAAATGTTAAGGGTACTTATTGTACAATATTCCCTGTGCACTTTGTCATTTAAAAAAATGAAACAACACATCATACACCATACACACACCAATACTATCTTATATTTAATAAATAGTTGATTTAGGAACAAATGTCTTAAATTCAAATCACTATCACAACTGTCATTAAATATTAAATCTAACTGGTTTGACTTGATCGGTTGGCTAATCTGTGTTTGTTGGCTGTTCTCTTCATCTGCATCTGCTTTGGTGCTAGAAAGTGTAGGTCTACTGGGATATCCCTTGTAATTATAGCTGTCACCACATCCATAGCTCTCACTTGTGGATTATCTGCAACCTGTTGCTTAACCTAAAACATATCTTACAATTAATATGCTATATATATCATTTAATAGATTACACTTATTTAAAATAATGAAAATATGTGTTAGCCATTTCAGTGCTCAATAACATATTTGAACTGTCTCACTGGCAATCATCTTAAGGTGTAATACCACCATTGATTTTCCCCTATTAGTCTTTGTTAAATTTGCACTTTTCAAAAGAATGTGCAGAATTTATCTTTGTTTCAAATAAAGTATACTTGGCATGAGTAAAATTTTATCCTGTCCAGTACTTTAGAAAAAAAAATCACATCACATTTCATTGCATATAAGAAAATAACCATCATTGGAAGTTAACCAATCAAATTTCTCCCCTTATTTTATTTTTGTACAAGGTTTAGTCACCATGTAACCTCAAGATTACAAAATATTCTATAGAAATCCCAAATAAAAAATAATGGTGTTTTAAAATACCAAAGACATATGTTTATGACACAGAAATGTTTAACTGCAATAAAATGTAGGATTAATTACCTACAACTGTTAAATTCAAGGGAATATTTTTTTTCTACCTACTTTCGTATACAACCGGATGTGACGTATCATGATTTGGTGGTATTACACCTAAAATGTAGTGACCAAATCCCTTAAATGTTAAAATACTAGTCTCTAAAATTTCAATATATTTTTTTTTAAATTTTAAAATGTACTTACCTTTGCTGCGACTTCTTTATAAATTGGTAATTCCAGGTCAGCTGGGTGGATGTGATTCTGAATACCAGCTCTAAAAACATCGCCAACTTGGCTTACTGTAGCATGGCAACGTATCTTAGCTGACCGAACACTACAGGTCCACAGTGTTGACTTCTTTAAGTCTTTCTATAAAAATAAGTTAAAAGTTATTTTCATGCATACACAAGTTATAACAAAGACAAAAACAATAATGATTTTTTTGTTATATTATCAAGTATTTGGAGCAAAGAAATAACCTTTAATTACTACATCAAGTAGTAAGTAGTATGCAGTTACAACTAAATTCTATAGTAAAAGTCAATTTAGAAGGTGTCAAAAAAAATTATGCAAATGTACATCTAAATAAAAAAGATGCAAAAAAACATCATAAGTTGTAATAAAAAAAGTTGTTACCAAGGATATTAAGTGTAGTTAAACAGATGTAAGTATATTAAGGGAGTTGGCTTCTCAGTTTCAAAATAATTAACTTTTCAAAACACTAGCATATATTGGTAGGGAATTAATAAAGGAATCAAAAAAGCAAAAAAAATATATTGGTCACTGTGCTTGCTTTTGAGATATTAGCCATTGAAATTTTGGCGTGAAAATGTTCTCTCTTGATTTTTCATAGCTTTATCATTGACAAGTTTAAGTCCTCAAAAACTATTAAAAAATAATTAAAATTTTACAGACAGTTTATCATTAAAAGAATTTTAAACAGAAAAATGGGGGTCACCGGGGAAAAATTGTTAAGGCATTCAAATGGATAAAATCAGAGAATTCCCAAAATCTGACCAAAATTCCAAAACATGACAAGCAAGCTTCCTTAATAATAGGATTACGTTTAATTTCAAATAATAACAAGTTTTAATATTGTTCTGATAACAACAGAATTAACATACAATAAATGTCTTATATTACTAAAAATCTACCTTTACTCCAAAGGTGTATCCATTACTTGCAGTCAACAGACGTCCGCCACGTTTGCTGCCCTTCTCCAAAACTTTGTAGTGGATAATGTTGTCATCTTCTAATATCTCGTCAGGCAGGTCAAGTTCTGCATTCAGGGATCTGCATTAATAAAAAATTGAGTATGTATATTAAATGGAACATATGATTCTATAAATGGTGATAACATGTATCTCTATTGGTATATCAAATCCCATTTCAGCAAAAAATTTGGAACATAACTGCAAATTTATCTAATACATGTAATGCATTACAATATACATGATATATAAGAGACTGTATCTACATGATCTAAGCTAATGTTGAAAATTGATAATTCATTTATCTTTATATATTGTATATATATCCTTGTTACATAATCTCTATCATTTTAAATTTATTTTAAACAATCATTTGAACTTGTTTAACTAACAATACTTACATGTCAGCAGAATTTTGGCGACCAAATTTAAAAGTATCATTTACTGGCTGGGCTGGTTGTGATGCGGTCTCTTCTGCTGGCCTATCATGCCTATTGCATTTTTCACAAGATCTGCATATAAACTGCAATCCATTACCTAGCTTGGCATCATTGTAAGCTTGAAGTGTTATGCCTGAAATTTTTATACTAAGTAAGCTTTGCAAAATATTGTAAACTATGAATAAAGATATTTAACATCATAAATAATAATAAAATGTGGGCTAGTTTGGTCTCTTGTGGAGAGTTGTCTCATTGGCCATGTTGACAATCATACCACATCTTCAATTTTATATTCAAAATAAAATTTATACTATAAAATTATTGAATTTTAAATATTAAAATCTTCAATAATAATGATTTATATAATGTAATAATGATAAAGTTTTATAGTATTTCTATGGCAGTAAAAAATCCAGAAATAATCAATGTAAAAATAATAAATAATAATAATTGAATGCAGGCTATCATACTATTTCCAATTTTTATGGAATAATAATAACTTACCAGTGCCACATAGTCTGTGCTGTTTTCTTTCACATACATCACACAAAATTGCATGCTGTCGAGGTCGGACCTCTCTTTCACATGAAATACACTTGTACACCACCATAGCTTAGGAGTAATTAAATGCATGACGGTCATAATCAATCATCTTATATACATGTAACATATGTGTCCAGCAAACATGAGATCAAAGGGGCCAAGCTGTTAAAAACAATTATCTTTCATGTTTTTCATTTAAAATTTCATTATTTTACTCATACCAAGCTAACTACATGTAGTTTACTTTACATCAAAGCTAGTTATAACAACAATCATGATTTTCAAACAAATAACAACAATACCAAACTTGGTTTGTAAATACCAATTAAAAGTAATACAACATAATTACTGTAACTTAATAATTAAAAGTCATCAAATCACAACAACAAATTTTTTTGCCAACTTACATTTTTCGTTTTAGATTTATGTAACAGACGAACAAATGTCTGAAAACACCGACCAAGTCCTGATAAATATTTTGGACTTTGAACACCTTGACCAATTCCTCCTAACAAGTTTTCACCAAATATTTTAGGTAAAGCTGCAATAGTTTTCTCTACAACATCTGACATTTCGGCACCTCTCTTGTCTTACTATTACAGTAATTTTTTTTTTAGTTCCGAAGTAGAAAAATGATTTAGGTTATAGCAAGCTTGTTCCATTGATGAATCATTTGTAATATAACAAGAACAAATACTAGCAATTTAAAATGGTAGTAACCACAACCTAACCTTATTGAATTTTTAAACTTGGGTCCCGATCGCGTTCACAGGTATTATAACGATTATCTAAATCTATATAAAACAGTGCTGGTTTTCTTTCTAATAATAACGCATATATGTTCTTTATCCCTTCAACAGTTCAAGGATGTACACCCCTGGGTTGATATGCACAAAACCACTACTTAATTAACTTGAGTTAAGATATCTGATCGTAGTACTAATTTTTCGTAAAGCATGTAGAAAAATTTGGAACAAACTAGTCTAAATTTAGGTAGCTTTATGCATACTGCCCCTGAGGATCCAAACATTTCTAGAATTAAACTTTTTTTTTTAATCTAAATTTTGGGTTTATAGGACTGTGAAAAAATAATTGGTGAAGAAAAATCATGGCATATGGCGGTGCATAACTTTTTTTTGCTACGGCGCTTTGAAAAGACCCAAGTAGAATGATTTTCCCATTTTCTTTCAATTTTCACCTATTTTGGGGCATTTATCGTGAAAAAAATCACAGTTCCGACATTAAATGTTTTTCATACTTTCAATAAAGATGAAGTGGACCAATCTGAATAAATTAAACTAAAAAGACTATAGCCTAGGTGTTAATATAAGAATGTTTTATCATATTTTGACGCTTTTTTGTGTCAAATTTACCATGCAGTCAATTTTTGTAGATTTGTGATTTTTCCCAGTTTTAAGGACAAAATGCATATTATTTCAACTTTTTAGGTTATTAATATCAATGATTGAAAAAATACATTGATATTTTCCACTTGTATCACATGTTTTGGAAAAAAATACCGTGCAATCATTCTATAAGTCGGCTATTAATAGAATATCCTGCAATTCCTGATACCTATTTTTGTTTTGTTAAGCCTTTCAGAGACATATAATTCTATGTCTCTGAGCCTATCTAGTATATCAATTAATTTTGATTTATCATCTCTTGTCCTTACTATCTACT
This sequence comes from Mytilus edulis, assembly GCF_963676685.1. Lineage (NCBI taxonomy): Eukaryota > Metazoa > Mollusca > Bivalvia > Mytilida > Mytilidae > Mytilus > Mytilus edulis. The sequence goes on from NC_092344.1 coordinate 17,006,399, forward strand.
ATTAATTCAGACAGTTTATTAAATAAATGAACTGCATTCGTGTATATAATATACATTTTTTTTGGAGGGGATGAAAAATGTTGACCTAAATTTTTTAGTTGTTTTATCTCTGTCCTGCCTTTTTATTTTTCATTCTATTCGGTCCGATTTTTTTTTACAGAAAATGGCATCTTGCCTTTTTTTACTCAAAACTCCTGCCCCGTATTTTCAAATTTCATCCTAGCCCCCAACCCCTAAAATCAAATGGTACATTATGTAGCTACCTTAGTTTGCCAAACTTTCTTGCCCAGGGAGAGGGTGGTTCTTTTCACCACCCGGAACACACCCCCCCCCGGCCCCCCCCTAAAAAAACAAAAACAAAAACAAAAACAAAACTACCAACTTAGAAAAAGAGTGATATTATACAATATAATAACGATAAAATAAATTTAAGTTAATATATTTTATATTTTAATGTGCAACATTTTTATGTTAAAGTCGAAATATTAAAAATTTGTACATGAGTTTACTTTTATTTTGTGATTGCATATTATCATACGATCCTTTCTTGTTTTGTATAGATTTCTTCTTTTTGTTAATAAGTTTTTACTAACAAATACAAATTAAATGATTAATATTTCATATACTTATTTATTACATCAATGACTAACGTTATACAAATAATGTACTTTATGTTAAAACCAGAGTGTTAATAGTTTTTCTGTTCTTTCATTTTTTGGTCGTTTACTTAGAAAATGTTTTTGGTCTTATTGGCACAACATAAAATTTCCCATCATTGTTATTTTCCTTTTTCTTTTCTTGTCCAGTTAAAAGTTTTTAAATTTTCGATTTTTCTTACTCCGTTTTACATCTCCATATTTGGTCAAAAATCGGATAATGTCCTTCAATGAAGATCAGTTCAATTTCTATACTGTAAATATGCCAACATCAGATGTAGAATGATGGAGGGAGCAACATCACTGTATATAGAGAGCACTTGAGCTGAGCATGTAAATATGATTAGATGTCCAATGGTGGAAGGAGAAGCAACACTGTATATAAATAGAGAACCTGTTCTATATACATATGAAAATATATTTCCTACACAAAGAGGTTTTAAAGATAAGTTAGATTAGGCCATGTAATTTATAGTATGTATTTTTTTTATTTACTGTTGGTGCTAATGCGGATGACGGTGCATTTTTTTTGGGTGGAGTTTAAAGTTTCATCTGCCATTTGGTTTCCCAGTTTTCCAGTAACGTTGCGCACCATGTTCCTACAACACGACGTTACACCACCACGACGTCAAAGAGAGTTTTCTGAAACTTTTGACGTACATTTACTCAATTTGTAGGTTTCATTTGCTTTTTCTTATGTAGTTGGTTGATTCTAAATCTGTCTGTATTAATTTTGTGATGTCTATTTACCATGAATTTATTTACCTCAAGTTGTGGAAATCGATTAAATAATTTTTACCCTTAATTCACCTTAAAATGTTGTATTGTCGTAAGTAATGAACTTGAAGGAAGGAAAAATGGGACAGAAGTATACGGTATTCAATAAATGAATTATAACAAAACTTTAATCGCAGGGTGCTAAAATTGCATGGTGCATATCATCTGTCATTGTAAATTTTTCATATCTTGATTCAACCCTAATACAAATTTATCCGATACTCTGCAAGTAAATAAAAACATATTTACCCTTGATTAATTTGAATTGAATTGTATAAAAAATTTGCTTGACACATTACTTGTCGAAATACAATAAAATTACTATAACCCGATCTTGAAAATTATTTTCCCAGTCATTTGAAGTTGCTTGCATTTAAAATGTACTAATCTTCTCCTTAATCATCCGTATAATATACGGGGTTGCATTAATTCAATGAAACTGTTTTTGTTGCTGTTTGCGATAAGTCTTCAGTTACGTCCGTTTCATGCACAACATGCACAGTGGTTTTTTTTTCGACAACCAACATTTGTTTTTTTAAATTTCACAACGCGATTCATTTTAAGTATCTGGAATATACGATGGAACAAATTTCGCACATGTTACGTCGAAAAAAAAGCGTTTGTTTGGATTTTTCGACGTTTTTCGACGTTTGGACAAAATGGCTACCGTTTTGTAATGTTTCGTAGCATTTTATTCCTGTAAGACCCAAACATGCAGTTAATAAAAAAAGAATTTAGATTTTATGTACTTTTCATGTATCTAACTTTTGTTTTGGTAAATTATAAATTACTTATTGAAATATCAGGTAAAAAAACTCTGATTATTTGCTTGGACAAATGAAATATCAACTTGGACAAAATGGCTACCGCTTGAAAAACGACTGTGTAGAGATGGTTTTATAGAATCTACAATTTTTGAACTCACGAACAATGAGGCAAATGTTTGTTCTTTCGGTAGATGTTATAGTTATCGCACATTTTTTAGACATTTTTAGCTATGTCTACTTATAAAACTACCTTTCAGCCGTTAAGTCAATGAAAAACGTCATTGGACATTTTTCTTATTCCAGCTTAATATGCAGCCACCGAGTCAAACGAACTTCGACAAAAGAACGGCTTTAATTTAACCTAGAACTGACACACTTCGTTGCTTCTGTCAAGTTTCTGGAAGATCAGAGAATAAGAAATAGGATCACTATACATAAGAGATAAAACAGTTGTTTAAAAATGTAACGTTGGACATCCGTTTTTTTCACATAGCTTTGTTGTTTCAATCCTTAAATATACTAGATATTACTAAACATATGACCAAGAGCTATAAGAACATAAAGGAAAACATATACTGAATTAGTTTTTATAGTGGTTAGTGTTTGTTAACATTTTATTTTGTTTTGAGGATGAAATTTCGAAGATTCTGTTTTAAATCATAGGGGTTGTAGGAACAGCGTGCTTGACGTTAGTGCTGAAAGGTCCTGTTGTAGTTTGGCTTCGTCCTGGGAATTCTTGATATGGTGGAATAGGAGGCAGTCGTCTGCGAATAGTTTGATAGTTGAATGACAATGTTGCAATGTTTCTGGTAAGTCGTTAATAAATACTAAGAAGATTAAGGGTCCTAACACAGTCCCTTGTGGGACCCCTGAAAGTACATCTACCAGTGTTGACTTACAGCCCTCAACTACTACTTGTTGTTTCCTGTTTTCTAAGAAGGATTTTATCCAATTCAGGTTTTCATCTCTAATGCTATAGTGGTTCAGTTTGTTGAGTAATCTGCAGTGGGGGACTTTGTCAAAAGCTTTTGCAAAGTCGAGTAAGATTACATCCACTTGATCTTTCCCTGATTTCAGTTGTTTGGCAATTCCTTATATTGATGAAATTAGTTGCGTCTCACAGGATCTACGTGCTCTAAACCCATGCTGACTGTCTGTCAAGATGTTATGCTTTTCCAAAAATGTGATGACTGAACTGTGGATGGTGTGATCGAGAACTTTGCATGAAATAGAAGTTAGTGAAACTGGTCGATAATTTGCTGCTATATGTTTTTCTCCTTTTTTGAATAAGCCTTTGTTGGTAAGAGCGGAAACACCCGATGACGCTTGTTTCTTACTTTTTACATATGTGTAGAAGCGCTTAGGAGTTTCTCTGAAGTCATTTCTGACTACATCTTGGACTTTGAAATCATCCCCTAGACCCCATGATCTTCAGTTAGTTTTATGGCTAGATCCCACAGCTTTTTCTCTTGTTTTCTAAGTTCTGCTCGAGTAAGGTCATTACTCACTCCAACTTTTGAATACTTTGAATTAGCTTTTATCAGGGACTTTCTTTACTAATAGTATAATTAGTATAGAAAGTCCCTGCCTTTATATATAATAATGTTTGTTTTTAAATAAAGTTAAATTTGGTTCAACACTTGGTAATTTCGCTAAAATTGGTCTATTGGTTTCTCCTTATCAAACTTTGTAGTCTTTTGACCATTTTATAGTTTTTCATTATCTAGTTGGATTTTGCAATCTTTAGATAGCTCATTTAGTTTTTCCTTGTGAAATTCATCTCTTTCTTCTTTGCTCTATTCATCCATATCAGGAATCCCAAAGAGAATCAATTGTTTTTCTTGTGATTTTCTTTTATTGATTTCATCGAGAACATTTGTTACCGTTTCTCTTTTCTACGCACCGGCATTATTCAAAATTGACTTCTGATACTTTCCAGTTAGAGGTATGATAGCGGTGCGTTGTTAATAAAACTAAATGGGTTTTTAGTGATATTTTATGTGAGTTTATGAGAAAACAACCTCACTGAAGCTCTGTTAAACAGCACAAAGATAACACAAACATGAACAATCTAAATATATTCTAACAGGAAAAATTACAAACAATACAGGGTCTATCAAATAATACTTCTCAGGTAAAAAATGTAGTTAAAACTTTAATCTTTTGTCTAATAAGCATTTTATAACTGACAAACAGGGGACGCTATTCGCTAAGGGAATTATTTGGGACGGAGTGGGTGTACATATGATAATTGATCATAATTGTACAACCACAGGGGCTTGTTTAGTGGGTCAGACGAGGTTTTACTGTCAATGGCGATCGCTATCCTATATTAGTATTTTATATAGGATAGCAATCGCCATTGGCAGTAAAACCTCGTCTGACCCACTTAACAGCTTAAGAAGCCCCTGTGGTACAACCTGCAGATTTAAAACAAATGAATAATTTGTATAAGCTACATGTATACATTAAAGAGCAAGCATATAAGTCCCTAGTAAAACCATCACTAGAATATGCTTGCTCTGTTTGAGATCCATACTTACAACAAGACATAGCATTGAAAAAGTTTTAAGTGGGTCTCATTGTGTAGGATTTAATAATGTCCTCCATGAAAAAATGTCCACCGGACACATTTTGACAATATTTACTTATTTAAATGTGTCCTGGACACAATTTCCTATGAAAACATGTCCTCAGGTATGAAAAAGTGTCCATGAATAGGGACATTATTCACTACCATAATATTGTCCAGGTGGACATTTTTTTCACAGTACATTGTGTCTGCCAGGGCATGATTAAAGTATTAAATGATATCCATTGCCTTGTTATTACTGGACGCATTTTAACTTTAATTACGAACTTGAATTAATTGTTACTTTGACATAAAAATTGTCTCATTGGCACTCATACCATCCTTATCTTCATATCTATATTTTTTAATATAATTATATACATGTTAGATCATGTTCCATTTTATTTTCCTTTAATGACACAATTAAATAATATCCACTACGAAAATTTGTTCTGCAGATGGACCATATTTCATAACTGTTGCTGTAAAATGCTGTCCACTTAGGAGACAATATTTTATGGCAATGGACATTATTTATTTTCTATTGCCTTCTTCTCTGACATAATAAATATGGGGCCCATAAATATAGTAAAGTTCTTCATATTTGATTTTACACTTCCTTCTTATTGTTATTCTTTCATTGTCATTACCATTTGCTGGGAATTTCTTAGAACTTAAATTTCTCTATATTCACTTCCATCCATTATTTATTTGTTTACATTTGTATATTGATCAATTTATCATCAATCCTTCATATTTTAATTAAAATTCAAGTATAATAAAACTTTGTAATGACCTTTGTATTACTTCCCTTGGAGGACACAATTTAATAGCAACTACTAGGAAAATTTGTCCTGTGAGTGGACACTATTTCATATTGCTAGCAGTAAAAATCTGTCCTTTTGAGGGACACCATTCCATGGCAATGGACATTATTAAATACCAAATTTCAATGAAAAAGTGTCCATGTGGACACTTTTTCATAGGACACTATTATGTCTTACAATTGGCGTCTATAAGCGTGTTCTGTCAAAGTTAAACTATTGTGTCGTGAAAACGGGAAATGAAGTCTAACGGGAAATTACAAAAAAATGAGAACTGATTACTTATATAGTGTAAGCGGGATATGGGAATCTGACAAAACAGTATGCGGGATCCAGGATCAGACCCCCCAAATGAGACCCCCTTTAAACAGGTCAGGAATAACCACCAATTAGTGGATTATACCTCAATTGACGTATAATCCACCAATTCGTGGTTATTCCTGACCTGTTAAAGCCAATAAAGGAGGGCTGCATGTTTTATTACCAACAAATACAGGACAACCTCAAGCGTTGGTAACATGTTACAACATCTTGAATGTCGCACTCTCTCTGACAAAAGAAAAGACTCCAGATTGGTAATTCTTTACAAAATTGAACACGAAAAGGTTGCAATACCTAAAAATAATAAATTAATCCCACAAAAAAGACACTAAACAAGAAATTCTAACTCGAACAGCTTCCAAATTCCAGCCTGCATAACACAGTACAGAAAAGAATCCTATTTTCCAAGAACTATTACTGAATGGAACAAATTTAAACTACTGGATAACATTGTAAATTGCACTTCAGTAGATTCTTTCAAATCTTCAATTTCAAAGCATCAGTATTAACTGATCAATTATAACATTTTACTTAATTACCGCTACATTGACAACAACACTTAAGTAAACTGCATCTTTTATTGTCGACATGTTTCGCCGATTAGATGGGCTTCATCAGGACAAAGTATATTTTACTTAATTAAACAAAACATTTTTTAATTTCTTATATTTTTTAAAAATCGATATAAATCAATCTATGTCTTGTTGTAAGTTTCCTCCTGTGACATAATCTTCAATTTTTTTTGAAGGCAGTCACTATATGGTAGAATAGAATAAAAAAGATAGCGTTCAATAAAGGTTCATCATAACAATTGTAACATATGGCTGTATCACAAAAACTACTCTATGTACTGTGGTCTACAGACTTGCCTGTACAGATTAGAAAGTTTCAAGCATGGCCACTATAGTATTTATATATATATTTTAAAATTTAAATGCATTTTATGTTTCAGAAAGATAAAATTAATTTCTGGATTTAATGGGCATTTTTTTTTTACTTCTGCATGTATTTGGTCTTTCTTTATATGTCATCTATAAAATTGCATTTCAAAGGTACAAATTCATTTCCATGGTCCTTTTCACAACCATCTTCTTAATTTGACGATATTGCTGACACCTGTTGTTAAGCTACAGTCAGTAAAGCACTTTTAACAATAATTATTTCAGTAATACATGTAAGTGTCCTCTACCTGGCCTGATCGACTTTTAAGTCTGTATTACCAATTTCACCAAAAAACATGTTCATTCATTTATAAAGTAATTCACGGCCTTATTGCCATTCCATCTGAAATTTTAATACCAACAGACAGTAAAACAAGACAAAACCATCCTAATACTTATCATGCTTATAGACACATACAAACCTCAAAGGGAACATATACATGGTTATTTTTCCCACACATCATGCAATGGAACATGCTTCCTATGGCCTAAGTACAGTCAACCACAGTTGACAGTTTCAGAGCACACTTTACACAAGGTGCTCTCTGCCTACTGATTTAATCAAGACAATAAATTTTTTTATTGTATAGCAATATAATATTTCATACAGAAAGTAACCAAAAGTTAGCGTGCAATAAATTCCAATATTGCACAAGTGCAATAAATCTTCAAAATTCATGACGTCATAAACGACAAAATCTTAGTTTAAACAAATTTTTACTTTCAAATATTATATTGCTATACAATAAAAGGGTTATTGCATGAATATTGAGGAATATTGTCCCTCGTAGAACAAATATTGCACTGGCAAGCTCGTGCAATATATAATTCTACTCGGGACAATATTCCCCAATATTCATGCAATAACCCTATAGTATAATTTTTTTTTATCACTCTTGTTTTTGTAATACATGTATATATATTTTCTCTTTGGCATTTACAAGAATATTAAATTTTACCAAGCATGCGCAACGACAAGTATCCTGAAGTTTTGTTGTATAACTGAAAAAGAAGAATGTTCTCAATTGGAGAAAATTAGTTTTTATTAACGTGCATTATACATCATGTACATAGATTTACAATCTTATTCTGCAAGTGAAATTACTTTTGATTTACGTTTAACACACACATATATAGTGCAAGGTTGACTCCAAATCCTAACTCACCTTTATTTTTTAGATTTATACAGGAAATGGTCGTTGACGGTTGATGTATCTTTTATTATTTCTCAAACTCATTTTAATTTCTTTTATAGAATAACTGCCAGAATGACTTGAACAGAAGAAATTGGTCATGGAAAGCTGTGACATGGAGCCTGCTGAATCAGACAGTCTGCCTGGTAATACTTTATCCTTTTATGAGGGGGGATAAGACCTTTATCAGGACTCCGGGATCAGGTGTTTTTTCGCTCAGAATTTCGGGATTTGGGAATTCTTTTTTTGAATTTTGGGATGTCTGGATTTAAATTTATTTAAATTCGGGACCTCAGGATTTCGTGTTTTTAAACCCTGGATTTCAGGATCAGGACCCCTCCTACCCCCTCTTTTATGTAAATTGAAAGAAGTCTGACTACATCATGTACCTAAAAACTTATTTGATTTATAAAAAAAAATGAAGTCTAAAAAGAATCATTTTATTTTGTTTGATAAATAAATGTTAACATTGGAATGATCACTAGATCACTGCATGTCTTGTGTTAAATCTGCACCTCTGAGAAACAATTGCAACTGAGCCAAATTTAACCAATCTTGGCCTAAATCATTATTAAGATATCCAGTTTAACAAAATGTGTTCAATAGCATTGCTTACCAACCAACATAACTAACAGGACCTACATTAAAACATAGCAGTAAAATGCAAGTTTTGTCCATATCTTAAACAATGCTATGAACGCAATGAATAGAGTCTGTCAAAAGTGTCAAGCCAAAAAATTCAGAAGATCTACTTATTGTTCAAGTTCATAAAACCCATCAGACAACTCCTTATAATATAGAAGTTAGTGCCCTTAAAAGTCTCATAGACCCTTCCTCTCCTTTTATGCATACTATGGGGGGAATCAGAATGTGAAATGCACCAAAACTAAAGCTAAACCTATACTGCTTAATGACATTTTCAAATTTAATCCTTTCCTTTGTACAATTTCCATTGTGATATATGTAAAAAGATTAATAAATTAAACTTTTTATCAGCTTGTCCATCATCTATACTAATATTTCAATTTTGATGGAACAAAAGCTGTTAGCATTGTTGAAGGTACATTGTATATTTTAATGTCTAATTTGCAAATAAGTTCATTTGACTGTATTGTAATGAAGTATTTGATTTTGCACTGAAACATACATTCCATGCAAATTTAAGCACTTTAATCTACAACTGTGATCCTTATGTATTTAATTTTTTTAATTCATTTAAACATTTTGATTTGCATTGTGTTGTATCAAATTCTGTTTTATGTTTAATGAAATTTTGAATATTTGCATAATGCGAAACCACATAAAAAAAATGTGTATTTATTTGAATGTCTTATAATAAATATTTGTTTGTTTCCTATAGGCTGTGACATAAAGAATGAAATAATGTTAACACACACCAATGCTTTAGCCACAGACAACATCATCCAGAATGAAGAAAAAAGTCTCAAAGACATTCTTGCTAAAATTGAAAATCTGGTAAAATGTTGAACATTATTTGTCTGCATAATTATATTAATAATTCCATTATTATATTACCAGTATGAAGTATTGGTAGTCATCACATAACTTTCTATCTTTTTTGGTGAATTATTTTATTATAAATTTGTTTTCTCAATTGAATACTTTCATATTTTTCATGTCTAGGCCTTTTATAGCCAACTATAATGTATGTGTTTTTCTCGTTTTTGAAGGCTGTACAGTTGCCACTTCATTTGAACTTTATCTGATAGTTGTCTCATCCGCAATCATACCACACCTCCTTATTCTTATTATATTATATATTGCATACTGTTGGATCATTTAACAATAACAGCATACCAGAAATAAGGATTCATGTATTATTTATTTAATGTATTGGTACTAGATACAAAAAAAAATACTATGCAGGGGCAATGTCAGCCGATTATAAAAAAAGAAGACTTTTCATTTAAAAATTTTATGACTTTTTTTTTTTATGTAATTGTAGTTTGAAATCCGTCCAATCAGTTTTCATGGAATAATGTTGTATTTTACAGTGTAATACATTATTACCTAATTGATTGTGTATTTTACAGTGTAATACATTATTACCTGAAGACCATCAATACATTCTGATGACCACCAGTACAGGAAAGAAAACCTTTGATATTTGTGGATCTGAGAATGCTATTAGTTTTATGGATAAATATAAAACCATGGCTCAGGATTTCGTTCTGCACTGTTACAGTAAGTTTTCTTTGAACAACACTTTTTAAAAGATGCATATGATGAAGAAAAACACCCATGCATTATGTCTATGAACCATCTTCATAAGATTATTTTGGTTGACTAATACAAAAATCAGTTTAGGAAAAACAGGAAAGGCTTTTAGCACCTCTTTTAAAAACATATGCCTATAATATCATTAAAATTATTGCACTTAAATACTATTTCTCAAAAACAGTTTCGGGAACATGAAATTGTGGTGCATAATCATGATAGTCACTATTTTTTTTCTAAACAGTTTTCAAAAGGAAAATATTTTAGGCAAATTAGAGTTATTTCCCTTGAATTAAAATTGAGATGATATGACATATTGATGAAGAAAGGATTGAATTTGTTTACTTATAAGGCTAAATGGTTTTAAACATTATGCATATGACACAGCAAAGTGAAAAAGGAAAAAAAAATGTCAAAATGGGAATTCAGAAACATCATTAATATTTTACTGACAAAATTCGATCAATTTAGTAATCTTTCATGAATATTTACCGGTAATTAGAATTCTCTCGTGAATATTAAAAAAACATGCATATTATTTCATTTTAGGTGCTGTTTCTGAAGAGAAAGATACACCAGAAAGCATAACTGAAATTAAGGCCGAAGGTAATTCTAAGATATCATTGGATGATGCTGATCATGATGAAGAAGAAGAGGCATCGTGTGATGTTAATGATGAAATTGATGTAGAAAAATCAATTGAGAAAATTGTCAAAATGCTTGTCACCAAGCAAAATATGTCCATTGATAATGTTTTAAAGGAATTGGTTAAGTTGAATGATTCTTTGGATGGATGTTTTGACAACACTTCTGCTGCAAAATTTATTGCTGCAAGGGACATAACTCCTGAGAGACAGAATGTCGAAAATATTGAGTCTAGAGAAATTACAGTCAAAAATGAATTTGAAGATGAAAATGATTTTGAAGAAATGGCTGATGAAGATGATTTCGAAGATACAGTTGATGATATTGGAGATGAAGATTATGTTGAATCTGATGAATCGAAAGAATGTGAACCTACAGCTTCCAAAAGGAAAACGAGAAGAATGAAGTCTGATAAATCAATTTTTGAATTTAAATGTGATAAATGTGGACATCACTTTGCAACAGAAAAATTTCTCCAAAACCATTTAGAAGAACATCTCGTTTTTGATAAGATGGATGATAAAAATACTGAATGCTCTATTTGTCAGAAAACATTCTGTGACAAACCAAGTCTTAGGCGTCATTACAGAACTCATTCTAACTGTCAGCTTTATGAATGTCAGATCTGTAGTAAATCGTTTTCTCGTTCTGACACATACAAGAATCATCTCAGAATTCATAAAGAACCAGAATTTAAATGCACAAAGTGCAATCGTCATTATCATACAAAGCAATCACTTACAAAACATGGTTATACTTGTGATGAGTCATCTACAGAAAATACTGAAAAACAAGAAGACAGCAAAGACCAAAATTTTACATGCACAAATTGCAACCGTCATTTTAATACAAAGCAATTACTGACAAAACATGCTGAAAACTGTAATGAATCATCTACGAAAAATACTGAAGATCAAGAAGACAGCAAAACGTCTGTTAAAAAGAAACGGGTTAGGCTCTCATTATCAGGTGAATGGCAATGTTTAAAGTGTAACCTTAGATTTACCTCTGAGTTGTTTCTACAGAATCATTTGGATGAACACAAGATTTTTGATAACATGAATACTGAGGAAAAACAATGTCCTGAATGTAGCAAAACTTTTTCTGATATTAAAAATTTAAAACGACATTACCGAACTCATTCAAAATGTCAGTTGTATGAGTGTCCATTTTGTAGTAAAACTTTTAATCGATCAGACACATATAAAAATCATCTAAATTGTCATGGAGATCCAAAGTTTTCCTGTTCCCAATGCAACAGACAATATCACACACAGAGTGCACTGAACAAACATGCTAGAAAATGTGGATCCAGTCCGTTCTCAGAATGCAAAGAATGTAAAATAATGTTTTCTAACCGAGAGAATTATGAAATGCATGTATGTAATTCTGATGATCCAGCTAACTTTATAAAGACTTACAAATCAGAACAAACGGAAGACGGCAAACATTTTTGTGGAATTTGTAACAAGGTGTTCAACAAGCGTAAAGGTCTTCTCAGACATAGGAAACTTCATTCAGAAGTATTGTATAGAGATAATGCTTGTGAAATATGCAAGAAAAATTATAAATCTAAGCAAATTTTACAAAAACACATTAAAGCTGTTCATTCGGAAACACGAGATTATGTGTGTGATCTGTGCGGGAAGAGTTTTAGTAGGTCAGATGGGTTGAAGCAGCATTTGAAAACTCACAGTACGGATGATTCGGTTAAAGTGGAATGTAGTCTCTGTGGTAAACTTCTTTCTTCTAGAACAGCTTTGAGTGTACACATGAGAATTCATCAAGATGCAGAGCCCTACATATGTGAAGTATGTGGCAAGTCCTTTAGGCAGCAGAGTAACTTACGAAGTCACAAGTTAGTACATACTGACGAAGCTAACTATAATTGTGACAAATGTCCGAAAAAGTTAAAATCACTCGCCCTCTGGAAAACTCACATGAGAGCACATGCAGTAAAAGAAGGACTTAACGATGAGACTATTCTGGCAAAGTTTGGCAAGTTTTACACATGTGAGCTTTGCCAGAAAAAGGTGGCTACAGCTACTCAGTATAAACAGCACATGAGGTCTCATTCTAATGAAAGGCCATATTGTTGTGATATTTGTTCTAAGTACTTTAAAGAAAGGTCAAAACTGAAACGCCATTTACATAATGTGCATTCAGAGAGAATGTATGAGACAAATATGGTAAGCCTTCAACCAGTTTGTTTTAATAATTATCAATAAAAAGGTGTGTAAGAGTTCAATTGGTAAAATAATTCAACATGTTCAATAATTGTGTGTGTATGTAATAAAAATCAGCAGTCATTCTTACTTTTTAAAGAAAATTTATTTTAGAATGAAATTAATTGTGTGAAACATTTGTCAAACATATATAGATGTTTTTCAATGTGTTGTTTTTGATTTTTATGTGTAATTACATAAATGTTACTTATAAAGAAGGTATTATCTTGATACATATGTTAATGAAACTTAACTAGTCATGTGCTATTCGCATTTATGAATAAATATGTTGTTTGGTCACTATTGGAATATTTTTCTATATTTTAATTTTTTGAATGAGTTATTATGGTTTTGCTGTATATTATATGTATTCTATGATTACCTGCCTTAAATGCAGTTGTGGTGTATATATATATATTTTTTTAATAAGATGTTGAGCTATGCATGCAGGTTTGGTTAATGCTTAAAAATAGCCGTGAAAATGCACAAAGTTTGATGTGGTTAACTATAGCTATGAACACTTTTTTGGTTTAAATACATAAATACCTCCTTTTAAAGAAGACAAAAGCCTGTCAAATTTGTGTAAAAAGATACATTTGTTTTTGTGAAAGCAAAGCAGTTGATGGACCCATCATTAAGTCTACTGATAAAGATGAAGGAAGATCTGTTCTTCTCTATACCTTTAATATGTTCTAAACATACATTGTAGCACCACTTCTACCAATAGACAACTAAAACTCAAACGTATGTTTGTGGACTAGCTTGCTGCTTGTATATACCTACAGGTGTGATTTAACCTGTTTGATACGTTCAGACTCGAGTAAAAAAATACTATCATTCATGACAAAAAAAATCTTTTAAAGACTTATCAGTTAGGTGATTCGTATTCAACTGAAAACTATTACATGTATTATCATACATGTACAGTAAATCTAAGCAAATGCTTCTAGTAATTAACTTTTTTTTCTCTCTGGACATTCAAATTTCTAGTGACTTGGTTTGTAGCAGTTATAGCAAACTCTCGGCCTCCCACTTGCTTTTCCATTTGTGTCGTTACCACTAGAAGTTGAAGTTGGCCTACTATACAGCGTTGGTCTTTTCTTCTTAGCTTTCTCTGCTTTTGTTTTTCTCTCTGCTCGTGTCTGCGCTCTCAGAATCTAGGAATCATCTGCGAAGGGATTTGCTTTATATTCCTGTACCACTTTCCATCCCATCTTGGACGAATCTGCCATTTTAACTAACATCTGTCTGTAGCATATAAGTTGAATTCCTTCTGCTATTTTCTGCTTGGCTTAACTGGCACTTGGGTCCCTGGACTCCAAACTAGCATCGGCTTCCTTCAAAGTTAGCAGGCGCGTAGCTCCCTATACGCCAACACGCAGTTGCGTGCACATCAATTCGGCAAGCAAAAAAAAAATGGCAAAATAAAAATTTATAAATTAAATGTTTAAAGGAAACACATATATGTAATCGCTTTTTTTAATGATGTAATGTCATTAAATAGCGGCATTTGGTTTCAAAATTAAAGTTTTATTGGAGATGAAAAGACTAACAGTAACTTGCATCTATTACAAGATTTGAATTTGTTAAACTCTAGTAGTTTCGGGGCACATTTTACAGAGTACGGTTTAACTGTTTGGACTGCGATGTACCAATTGACATTAGATTTATAAGTACCCTTTGATATTGTTGAAAGTATGCTGAGGCGATGTGTTCGACAGACTACCAGAGCCAATCCCCAAAGCAAACACGCTAAAACAGTATTGGAAAGTCTCATTATATTTTGCGTTCATAGACCACATGATAATGGAACTGGAGTCGCGTCTGATATCATCAGGAAATCGCTTCTATGCGCATTATCTGCTTCCTCGTGTTGTCGGTAATACAACAAACGAACAAATCTCTACATTGTTAGACACATACGAAACTGGCCTGGCATATAATTTGTCAAATTCAATCGGGAGGTCGCTCGATGGCGAACACGAGTGCTACCGCGAAGAGATCGTTCAGTGTACTACATCTGTTGAAAACATATATATATGATTAACCATGAACAACTACAGCTCGGTTATTATCGCTAGCATTACTGCATTATATTCATCGGGATTTCAGAGTGAATATTGACAAATTAATAGAGACGTTCCCGAAGAGCAGATTTTGGACAATTTTGAGTAAATTCTGAATCACAAAAATGTGTTGCTTACATATTCAATTAATCATGCTTTACTCTATTCAGAAGTCAAGATTTCTAAATAGTTTTGCATTCATGAATTGTTTATATTATTTATAACTCCAATGTACGTCACAACATGTAGCTCCTCTTTTAACCGTTTTTGACCGAAAACCGAAAAACAAAAAAATCTGCATAAAAGGGCTGCTTGCAGATCGTTTCTTTCTAGCTACGCCCCTGGTTAGGCTTAGTTTACGATTGAATTTGAATTGGTCTTCACAAGACTTTCTTTGAAACTTGTAGTCATCGTTCACCAAAAGTTCATTTTGGAATCTGTTCATTTGTAACTCTGTGCTCTGCTTCTGTTGATAATCGAATTCACTTTGATGTTCACTGCAGTAAGCTTAAGACAAGGCTAGAAATTAATGACCATATAAACACCTATTATTTAACAATAATTTTTCCTGCCCAAAAAATTCATACGCCTTAGAACTTCTAAGTGAGAAGAAAATTAATTCCAGTTACACTGGGTGCCACGGAAATTAGGAATTTCTGTCCGACAGGTTACAAAATTATAGATTAATGCAAATATTTTTTTTTAAGAATTATACTTTTTTTTCCCCTAGAAATTAGTTTCTTTATATTTAATTGCATGTTTTGATCCTTTATATCTTTTTGCATGTATATATCTGGTTCATTATTGACAACTTTAAGTCCATCTGAAAATATATTTATATATAGGGTATGAATTTAGACTATATATAGAATAAGTATGCATACTGAGAAGATAGGTTTTTGTTGTTAAATCTCTGGCACTTTTAGTTTTTAAATTGATTCAGAACCTTAAGTACTTCGAGGTTTTCTATCCCTCATGTTCATATCCAAACTATAATATCAGCTTTGTTACAAAATTTGAATACTTAAAAGAAGGAGCTCTATTGTTTTCACTTTTCATTTGTTTTTCTTTACATGAAATGATGACTTCAAAACCAGGCAATTGTGATATTTTATGCAATTGTTCTTTGAAGGTCTAGAGTAAGAAACCTAAATCATATATATTTGAAAATAAATGCGAGTACTCTATTTGATCTGTCCTATAAAATTAAATAATCTTGATTTTCAAATAAGAGCCTTTTGGTTTTTTTTATTATTATTTTCCTTTGCCATAAAGTACATCTATAAGATATTGTATTGCTCAATGAAATTGCTTAAATAGTGCTCACATTTGAACACTATTGTGTATAAAATTTTAAAAGTTATTACACCCTTGAAGACCTAAATATTTGACATGAATTAGTAGTACAAAAGTCCGGCATTTTGAAATGAAATATACATCTATTTGAGTTTTCTCATTATAAAGTTTCAGATCATTGGCCGCTATCAGAACATGTCTGTAATTCATAATTATTATGGAGCAAAGCTTGGTATTTTGGTACTTTGATTTTGTAAACAGATTTTTTTTTGTGGAGAATTTTAAGTAGATATATATTGCTAGATCCATCTTTGTATAAAAATATATGAAATATGTCAATCTTTATATATTAGTGTGTTATTATTAAGATTTTTTTATAGCAATAAAAAAGTTAAGACTTGAGAGTTTCTCTTTTTACTGCAGTCTCCTTTTCCAATTTTGTAATATGAAGATGTGCTATGAGTGCCAATGAGACAACTCTCCATCCAAGTCACAATTTGTAAAAGTAAACCATTATAGATCAAAGTATGGTCTTCAACACAGAGCCTTGGCTCACACTGAATAGCAAGCTATAAAGGGCCCATGTTTTTCTGTCAGTAATGATTTATGAAAAATTATGATCTAATCTTTGCAGTTACAGACCCAACAATACATGCATACAATGTTATTCACATTTATGAATCATTAAAACTGATTTAATCAAAAGCATGAACATCAGATTTTAACAATTTTTTACCACACCTGGCAAAAAACTGTCTTAAACTTTTTCAGAAATCTTTTCCTCTGATAAAATGCTCAGAAACTGAATCTACCTACTTTTCATTTTCATAAAAATCATCACATGAATCTGTAAGAGTTATTGCCCATAAAAAACTATTTTTGACTAAGTTTTTAGTTTTAAACCTTTCATCACAAAGAATTATAATAGATAGGTACCAGTAGAAATAATTACACAAAAAAAAAAAACCTGCATCACAATTCAGATAGAAAGTTAATGATAGATATGTAGACTTGATCACAAATATAAACAATGCTAACAACCTCTAAATGCCAGAGAAAGTTGACACCTAGAGTCTGAAAACTTGTTTAATATAAAAAAGAAGATGTGGGATGATTGCCAATGAGACAACTGTCCACTAGAGACCAAAATGACAGACATTAACAACTATAGGACACCGTACTGCCTTCAACAATGAGCAAAACCCATACCGCAAAGTCAGCTATAAAAGGCCCGATATGACAATGTAAAACAATTCAAACGAGAAAACTAACGGCCTTATTTATATAAAAAATGAAAGAAAAACAAATATGTAAAACATAAACAAACGACAACCACTGACTTACAGGCTCCTGACTTGGGACAGGCACATACATTGATGAATGACATTTATATATATATATAAAAAAAACATTCAGGAGTAAAAAAAAAAAAATTGCATATCAACTGGTAAAATCTTCCCACAAATTACATCACTCAGTCACTACATTTATCAAACAAGCAAAGGGCATCATCAAGACCCTCATATAAAACTTGTCAAAGAAAATCTGTGAATCAAAGGACATCACCAAGACACTCATATGAAACTTGTCAAAGAAAAGCTGTGAATCAAGTGTCATCACCAAGACCCTCATATGAAACTTGTCATAGAAAGCTGTGAATCAAAGTGCCCAAGACCTTTCTATGAAACTTGCCAAAGAAAGCTGTGAATCAAAGACCAAGGCCCTCGTATGAAACTTGTCAAAGAAAAGCTGTGAATCAAAGGGCATCACCGAGACTCTCATATGAAACTTGTCAAAGAAAGCTGTAAATCAAAGGGCATCACCAAGACCCTCATATGAAACTTGTCAAAGAAAGCTGTAAATCAAAGGGCATCACCGAGACTCTCATATGAAACTTGTCAAAGAAAGCTGTAAATCAAAGGGCATCACCAAGACCCTCATATGAAACTTGTCAAAGTAAGCTGTGAATCAAAGGGCATCACCAAGACCCTCATATGAAACTTGTCGAAGAAAAATGTGAATCAAAGGGCATCACCAAGACCTTCTTGTGATACTTATCAAAAAGCTGTGAATCAAAGGGCATCATCGAGACCTTCATGTCAAACTTTTTAAAGAAAAGCTGTGAATCAAAGGGTATCACCAAGACCCTCATATGAAACTTGTCAAAGAAAGCTGTAAATCAAAGGGCATCACCGAGACTCTCACCAAGACCCTCATATGAAACTTGTCAAAGTAAGCTGTGAATCAAAGGGCATCACCAAGACCCTCATATGAAACTTGTCGAAGAAAAATGTGAATCAAAGGGCATCACCAAGACCTTCTTGTCAAACTTTTTAAAGAAAAGCTGTGAATCAAAGGGTATCACCAAGACCCTCATATGAAACTTGTCAAAGAAAAGCTTTGAATCAATGGCATCATCAAGACTCTCTTATGAAACTTGTCATAGACAACTGTGCATCAAAGGGTATCACTAAGACCTTCATATGAAACTTGTCAAAGAAAACCTGTGAATCAATGGGCATCATCAAAACCCTCATATGAAACTTATCAAAGAAAAGCTGTGAATCAAAGGCCATCACTAAGACCCTCATATGATCAAACTACAAATTTGTGCCTAAAATAACATACAAACTATAGAAATTTATCAGAAGAATGCACTCTAACTATAAGTTAGACCAAACTTGGTTATGTTTTATGAAGATGTAAACCCATTTTATAGTGCATGGAAAGCCATGAATTATGAAAATGAGAAGGAAAAAATTATTTTTTATTTGTCTGAGAAGGGGTGAATATGTAACAAACAATTAAAGTAATAGATTATCACATTGCAGCTTTACACCAAAAGATATCATGAAGATTTTGCATTTGATTATAAATATTGCTCATCCAATTCAGTTTTTGCTTGGCTGCACAAGCATATGGTTGGGATGTGAAAATTGGTACATTTTGCGTAATAACCTTGCCTTACAGTTTTCAACCCAGATCATAAACAGTTTATAGAACTTAGGTTGCATACATAATGAAGCCGTGCACCTGCTTTAATGGATTTTTTTTTGGATTTTTTTCTTGTTCCAGAAGTTTTAAATGGGGTTACCAATTTTGTGTCATTTAATTCCCACAGTTATCTACCCAGATCCCTCAAACTTCAAACAAATTTAAGTATGCACCTAACATTAAATTGTTTAAAAAATCTTTCCCAATGGTTCATGTCTTTAGAACAGTTTTTACCAGAAACATTTACAAAATTTGGTGCCTAAAATTTTGGTAACAATTGTCAACTCCTGTAGATTCAACAAGCTGTGGCTAGGTGCCTGAAACTTCACAAAAAGATTCAACACATGCTGAGGGTTTGAACCTGCTATTATTGGCTTGTTTTGGATTTTTTCTCCATCTGTTAGTCTTTTCTATGAACAAAATTTTACTAAAAATGACCAATTTCCAAAGACTAAAAGATGGAGAAAATATCCAAAACAAGCCACTGGACATTAAGTTATCAACAATCAATCAAATCAAAGTACCATCTATACTCTGTTTCAAATCTGTTATCCTATATATATTTTACTTATATGGTTTAATTTTCCCTCCTGCTTTTATTCTAACAATATCCATAGTATCATCGTCCTGAACATGCATGAAATATTTGCCACTGGACATTAAGGTTCATGTGGACCCTATGGCTAAAATGGCCGTATTTATACCCCTAAATTTACTATGAGTACAGGCAAACATGTGCAACTGGAAACGTTTTAAGGCATAGCATGCCCTAGATAAATAATATTGAAATGCATTGTATGATTTAGAAAATTCATAACTTAACTGGATTTTGCCGTACACTTTTTTTCGTCCCTGCAGAAGATGATACAATTAACAAACAGTTGAGTTTACCTTGATATGGTCCACTCAGGTACACAGTTTAAATAACCAGTTATTGTCATGGATCTATTGTCCATCCAATGTCCATGTCAATAAATACTGCTCACTTCAATTATTATCTGTGGGGAAGTTCTCAAACCTGTTTCCCAACTTAGTTTATTTTGGCACCTTCTGGAGGAATGAAAAAAAGTGCACGGCAAAATTCTGGAAAGTTTTTATTTTTCTAAAACATAAAACATATTCGAAATTATTTTATCTAGGGCATGCTATGCCTGATTTTTTTTACAGATGCGCAGGTTTGTCTGTACTCAGAGTAAATTTTGAGGTGAAAATACGGCCATTTTAGCCATAGGGTCCACATGAACCTTAATTAAGTAATCAACAATCAATCAACTCATAGTATCATCTAATGATCTATACTCTGTTTCAAATCCTTTATCCTATATATATTTTACTTATATGGTTACCAACTTATTAACTTAAAATCATACACTTACCCGAGGATGCACTCTTGTGATCTTTTCCTCCATGTACACAGCATGATTTCAATTGTCCATACTAATTCTTCATTCAAAGATGTGTCTGTTTGGTGATCGACATTTCATGGTTTTGATGGTACGTGTATCCCTTTTCCACAGCTGAACAAAATGTTCCTTTTCATAATTTTCTATAACCAATGCAAACTTTTTGTAGGAATTGAATTGTGCATTAAGCTCATTTTTTTAGATGTTGTATCATCCATTATCACACTATTTACTGACCAACTATTTAGGTTGAAAAGTACTCACCCATATTCAGTTCATTTGGTTTGTGATATTTTTCAAATTACATAAAATTTGCCCATATACAGGTACATGTACATGATAGTTTTTTTTCTAATTGTATTTTTATTTTCAGAATATATTCAATTTGATAGTTAAAAGTTTAGTGTTTATCTGGGTAACAGTAACAAAAGTTTTTAAATATAAAATTTTGATATTTAATTATCATTCTTAAATTTTAATTCCAGCAATTCCAGTGAGATATAATTTAATCAGAGCCGGCTAAATAGCAAATTTGCTATTTTGCCGGTGCCGGTCAAATAGCCACTGCCTTAAATGTAATGGTGACAGCTAAAAAAAACTTAGACAATTTATCAGTAAAATTTGGATAATAATTAAAAATAATCTGTAGAAGCTATTACTTTAATACATGTAGACTACCTGGAATTTTTGTCCCAGTTTATTAACATTCCTTGGATTCCTTTTGATATTTTAATTATTATTCTTACATTTTAATTCCAGTTATATTTGATTAATAAAACCGGCAAAATCGCATATTTTCTATTTTGCCGGTGTTATACACCCATTCTTTCCCTATGCCAGTTTTTTCCCCTGGGGAAATTTTGGATCATTGCCATTCCTCCCCCGCGGAAATTTGGCAATACGTATACATATTGTCCCTTTTCCCCCATGCCAATCTCCCCCAATAGAATAGATTTCACTATATGTATATCAGTCTGAAATTAAACCCAACAGAGTTAAAATTAGATTTTTATGCTGACAAATATTTTTTTTTCAATGTCGACATGGTAATCAGCCTGTCTATGTGTCCACTCGTCTGTCTGTATTTCCCCCAGTTTTTTCTAATCTGAATGGTCCGCTAGTCGGTTGACATTCTCAACAGGATATGTGTTCACAAATCTGTCTAAATGTTTACCAGTATGTCTATTTCCACTAGTCCGTCTACATTTTCATCGGTCTGTCTATGTGTCTACTTGTCTGTCTGCATGTTCAACAGTCGGACTTCATATTCACCGGTCCGTCTATGTCTACTATTATGTCTACAGGTCCATCCGTCTGTCTCCGTGTTTACTAATCTATCTACATGTTTACAAGTCATTATACGTTTACACCAGTACTAGTGTGCCTACATCTCTACTAGTCTGTGCATGTGTCCACCAGTCTGTCTACATGTCTACCAGTCGGTCTATATGTCTACCATACTCGTCTACATGTAAATCTGTCTGTCTTCATGTTCATCAGTCCGTCTATCATTGTTTTGCCGTCTGTAATTGCATTTTTTGGGGTATTATTTTGTCTGATCGTCCGAATCTTCAATATGCTGACATTTAAATGCATTATTCTGACCTGGCAACTTACAACTTACTTTTATTATTTTTAGTTTTTACAAGGTGTATACTCCATACTAATACCATAATCATTTGAAGTGCCAGCAAGTTTTCATTGGGGTTCATTATAACATGTATAAGTCAAGGAACATTTTATCACCACAAAAATTCACGTTGTACGTTAAGTTTTTCTGACAACAGACTAGCAATCATACCACATCTTCTTTTTTTTTTATATATAGTATGACGATTAAACTTGTATCTTTTATATGTTCCAGACCATATGAGTATTTGGACCGTACGCGTACGGTCCGGACCGTATACGTAAACTCTTGCGGTCTGACCATACGCGTACGGTCCAGTACGAGCTCGAGCTGACCATACATGTTATTTGATCATATGGGTTAAATTTGTGTATATATATTGAGTTACTTAGTTATTGTCTTTATTTGTTTTTGTTGTTGTTAAAATTGAGAATGGAAATGGGGAATGTGCCAAAGAGACAACAACCCGACCATAGAAAAAAACAACAGCAGAAGGTCACCAACAGGTCTTCAATGTAGCGAGAAATTCCCGCACCCGGAGGCGTCCTTCAACTGGCCCCTAATCAAATATATACTAGTTCAGTGATAATGAACGCCATACTAATTTCCAAATTGTACACAAGAAACTAAAATTAAAATAATACAAGACTAACAAAGGCCAGAGGCTCCTGACTAGGGACAGGCGCAAAAATGCGGCGGGGTTATACATGTTTGTGAGATCTCAACCCTCCCCCTATACCTCTAGCCAATGTAGAAAAGTAAACGCATAACAATACGCACATTAAAATTCAGTTCAAGAGAAGTCCGAGTCTGATGTCAGAAGATGTAACCAAAGAAAATAAACAAAATGACAATAATACATAAATAACAACAGACTACTAGCAGTTAACTGACACTTCAATTAAACTGACTGAAAGATTATGATTTCATCATATGAACATCAGGCACAATCCTTCCCGTTAGGGGTTTAGTATCATACCATCATAACATATATGAAAAGAACATAACCCGTGTCATGCCAACAACTGGTTTTTGAATAAATGTGTTTAGTTCCGATGCAAAGACCTTATAAGTGAATCAATATTAACGCCAAAATATGCAATCTTTAATGACCTGACAACAGTATCGTAACTATATCCCTTCTTAATAAGTCTATTCAAAGGTTTTGTTAGTTTTTGAGGTGAATACTGACACCTTTGTGCTTTATAAAGAATATTTCCATAAAAAATTGGATGTTATATGTCACAAACTGTAAAGTTTATATGGCAATAAAACTTTGAATTTGAATTTGAATTTGAATTTGAATTTGAATTTGAATTTGAATTTGAATTTGAATTTGTTAAATTGAAACAAGCATTTATCACAATCTTTACTTTTAGTTTTACAAATTGTTATTGATAATTTATTACAATTAGATAGATAAAATGAACAAACGAACAATTGAAATTAAGTAGTTGTTTAATTTTATATCTGAATCCTTACTCTCGCTCAAGGTGACACAATTCAAGTAACGTAATATTTTTTACATTTTTTCATGTATGCAGTTCATGCATGTTCCTTTGCATTAACATTTTTTGGTAAAGTTGCTAATATTCTAAAACAATTGACCTCCCACATTATGTTTACTTCCGATATCTTCAATTTCAGTGATCATAATTCAATTAATGTATTACTGATCGACATACTTAATACAAGAGACTAACATATTTAATTAGCGTGAATTTAAAAAAAAGGGGGGAGGGGTAGGAAGGGTCCTGATTCCGAAATCCCGGGCTTAAAACACGAAATTCCGAGATCTCGAATTTAAATAAATTGAAATCCAGAAATCCATGTAGACATCCAGAAATTCGAAAGAAAAATTTCCGGATCCCGAAAGAGTCAATCTCGAAATCCTGAGCTTAAAAACACCCGAAATATATATTAAATGAATATTATAAGGGGGGGAAATTACTGCTTCTCAAAAATTGGCTGATCCTGGTTTTCCTTTCAATCTGACTGTCAGAGGGGGAAAAGTTGGATCGATCCAGATTTTCTTCCCGGATAAATTAGCATGAGGAAGAATGGCTGTAGGACACCGGCGCCGGCTAAATAGAAAGGGGGTTATAAATAGCAAGTTTGCTATTTTGCCGGTTAAAGAGCCACTGCCTTATTAATATAAATACTGTGCATTGATTTATTTCTTTTATCAATATTATAGATCAGCATTTTTATTACTAGGTCATAAGAAATGCCAGTCCAATGAAATTATGTCATAAACTGAGCTGCACATTAATTACACCGAATCCCTCTATGTACCCCGTTGCATTAGACAGGAAATTTACAGCGCCATCTATTGACGAATGAAAACAAAGACAGGTTCATGGGTAAAAACTAGTTAATTTCACTTGCATGACTAATATTAACATAATCAAACATACACACAGTCTGTACTTGTTGCAAATAATAAGAAAATTTGCGTTTAAACGACAAGTCATCGTAAAAAATCATGCGTATATCGGTGTAGTTTTTAAATTCTATAATTTACACCAGGCCATAACAGGAATGACCATGACCTTTCAGTATGTTACTAGTAAGAGGCCTGCGGAGGGGGTTAAATAAAAGGGTAGATAAAAATTCTTTAAAACCCAGTGATTATTTAAAGTTGTCATGTCAAATGACATAATTGATACATAAACGGAAAACGGCGTTGTAAAAGTAGATTGTGTATCTTTTTTTCTGAACATCCATTCTGGTCATTTTGCAGAATTTTTTTTTTTAAATAATATATACTTACATGTAAATACATTGTATCATTGAATATATTATAATATTAACAGAAACATCTCTAACTTAAAATTAAAAGTTGAAACAATAAAAAAACCTAACTTTTAAAGTGTTTTTAACATTCAGAAAAAAAAGTCCTGTTAAAATCAAGGGCAGATAATCTTGTAATTATATTGAATATGATGTGACATTTTTTGATTTTCAAATTTACATGAAAATTATGCTTGTTACCCCTTTTTATTTGACATTAGGATGTTTTTATGAGAAGCAATTCTCTCTTTAAACTTTAATAACATTTATTGTTTCGTGACTTCTGAATTAAGAAAAAAATGAATAGCGTACACCATTTTACCCTTTATAGATTCTTTATACATATATAATGATCTTTCACAGAAATTAAAGAAAAATATATTGTCAAACATTTAGTCACTCTGTCATAACTACCCCAAAAAACTATTGATTTAAAAATACATTTCAAATTCAGACAAACAAACAAAACAATATTACAGTGGTCCAATTATTGGTCTTAATGTGAAAAATTTAAAAGGCATTATTTTATATACATGTAGAGTTATTAAGTATTTAAACAATTCATGTAAAAGGGAGATGAGTAAAAAAATTGTTATTAAAGGTTCTGACTTGTCTTTATCCTAGCTTTGTGTACTTTGGTAGAATGTCAAGATCAACTGAAAAACTTACAATGACTAAATGCCACCAAGGAATTGCATATTGATAACTCCAAATCCTTGGTGCCACTAATAAACCTAATTTAACACTTTCAAATAATTTTTTTATTAAAAAAGACCACTTTAGAACTATCCATTTTCTATATTTCTTTCTTGCACAAGTCATGTAGACATATTTATATTATTTCTAACATCAGTACATTGCATAGTATACATGTTAATGAAAATACTTCAAGAGAATAAAATAAATATTGCTTTTTTTCTGCCATCTTATCAGTTGTATGATATGACAATGAATTTAAGTAAAAGAAGATGTTAGATTAAATGTATTTGAGACAACAGCCATCATCACAAAAAAATCCCCCAAAAAAACAACATCCAAAGGTCATGATTTTCTGAAATTATGATAATTTCAAAAAATATTGTGCATTGTATTAGATTTATACTTAACTTTTTAAAAAATTGCTCTTTTTTTTAATTAAGGTTAGATCAAAATGGATGAAAAAGTGATGTGTAACAGGACTGATATTGAGAGAAGTGAAAACCTGCCAGATATGCAAAGGAAAAGTATT
Source organism: Mytilus edulis (assembly GCF_963676685.1). Lineage (NCBI taxonomy): Eukaryota > Metazoa > Mollusca > Bivalvia > Mytilida > Mytilidae > Mytilus > Mytilus edulis. Next base: position 17,032,968 of record NC_092344.1, read on the forward strand.
CTAGAAATAGCAGGACAACAGATCATTGGAGATGAAAGTTAGTTCTGAGAGTATCAAAATTAATTCATCAATGTTATGCATGGAGTCTAGTCATGCTAGTATTACATTTTTATATAATAAAAAATATAGAGTAGAAATAAGAAAAATATCATACATTTGAAGCTGTACATGTATCAACATATGACACAGTTTAAAATACACAGTAAACAGAATACCTAAAATAAGATGTGTATGACAATGTATGATTTCCATAGAGACAACTATCTGAGGAACAAAGAACAAGGATTTGAAGAACAAGATTTCAAGTACAGATTGTGATAATGTTCAAAATATATATAGATAAATAGATATTTCATGATTTTTACTTTAAGGTCAAACTTTAGGCCCTTTGATCCTTCTCCTTTTAAAGGTGTCTACCATTTTAATTGTTTTTATGCCCCACCTACGATAGTAGAGGGGCATTATGATTTCTGGTCTGTATTTCTGTTCGTCTGTCCGTCGGTCCGTCTGTCTGTGCATCCGTTCGCCAGGATTCAGGTTAAAGTTTTTGGTCAAGGTAGTTTTTGATGACGTTGAAGTCCAATCTACTTGAAACTTAGTACACATGTTCTCTATGATATGATCTTTCTAATTTTAATGCCAAATTAGAATATTGACCTCCATTTCACGGTCCACTGAACATGGAAAATGAAAGTGCGAGTGGGGCATCCATGTACTATGGACACATTTTTGTTTCTTTATAGGTGGCTTATCTGTTGAAGATACTAGCAGTACAGATAATAATGGACAGTCATCTCTTAGAGAGCCTCTAAATGTAGGAAAGAGTGTACTTGAACTGACCACAATATTCCAGATTATTGAAAATATGGTAGGTCAAATTATTTATCAGTAAAAGTCATTAAATTCCATGGACGTAGGGAACCAGAAATTACAAATATATTGGTTGGGTTTGTATTTGCCATAAAGCGAGACAAATAAACATTTTTCAAGCCTTCAACTTTGAGAATCATTTATAATCAAGAGATAACACACTGTCTGAACAAATAGTTTCCATTTTTCTGTACTTTAATGGTAAATAAATTTTAAGTTTTTAAGCAGTGAACATATTTTCATTTTGACAGCAACAACAATCACTGGTTAGACACAGGGTTCCAGTGAATTGTTAAACATTTCAAAAAGATTGAAAATTATAAATGAAGTTATCTATTTGTTTTTAATACAGATATCTCTAATATATTTGTTTTAGTGTTTGAAATTGAATGATTACGGAGAAGAGTTTGTGATGATTATGGCTAACCCTTACAAACAGACATCTAATTATATTGGATCTACTGAAGGGAGACAATTCATGAAGCAAAATACCAGTGTAATGCAGGAATTTGTAAAACATTGTTATCGTAAGTTAGTTAACTAAATCCAGTATCATTTTTGTCTTGTTAGGTTTTTAAATCAATAGCTAACTTTAAAACAGTACACAATATGAATATTAAAAGAAAGAATACAAAAAATAATTCAATTACATTGTAATTTTAATTGATTTAGTAACTGGATAGTTTTCTGATCAATGCATTTGAATGAGGGCATAAATGGTTGAAACCCCTTTTAAAAAATGACTGAATCAGCCTCTGTTCACAATTTCTGACCCTCATTGCATTGATAGTAAAGTTTGATTAAAAATAAGACTGAAAAAGGAAAAAAATGTGTTGTTTTTGTCTTGGACAGGCATTGATATATGTGAAAGTGCTAATCTACTTTAATAAACCCATAGAAATAGTCCGCATTTTCAGCATATAAAATTCACCTTTTATTGTGGTCAGTGTAATAATAAGAAAAACAAATAGATATAATTTTTTACAACTCAAAATATTACCAAATAAATCAAAAGAAAATTAAATTAAAACAAGTCTTCAAATAAGAGCACAAAACTTTTGTTTACCAATGCAAAGAGATGATTAATTTAAATTCAGTTTTGTATTACAGATGCAGCTTGCAGGTTAAGTACAGTAAAATCTGGACAAGAAATAAATCCAAACATAGCTGAACAAGTAAGCTCGTCTGAAGTAAAAGAGAATCAAGACAGAAAGGATAAACAAAATAATTCAGCCATCAAGAGAACAACTATTGAATTCTCAGATAATAACAGTGAAACAAATGGATTTGAATCAGATGTAACAGAAAACTATGACATTGAAAAAATTGTGCAAAATGCAGTTCAAGTTGTTGATAAAAACTTAGATGAATTGAAAAGCATTGAAGAAGAAAATAGGCTGACTAATATCACACCTCAATATATCAAAGAATATCCTCATCCTAAAAAGAGACTCACGAAAATGAAAGCACAGGAAATTGATGAAACAAATGGTAGCAAGACATCAAAAATAATTCTGACAAAGGGAATTTCAGAATCCCCAGTAGTTAATAAAAAGATGAGCAAGTCAAAATGTATTGGTAAAAGTCTAAAGCAAGATAAAAAGAATGCCAAAAACAAGAATAACAAGTTTGAATGTAAGACTTGTTTCCTTATGTTCGATTCTAGCTCTTTGTTAAAGCAGCATATGGTCAAACACAAGGCAGATACTCCATCAAAGATAATTTGTTCTTGCTGTAAAAAAACATTTAAAACAAAATTAAAATTGAGAAAGCATATGAGATCTAAGCATATGAAATATCCTGCCATGCAGTTTACCAAAAAGACGTTTGTTACTATAAAATGTGAAAAATGCAGTAAAGTATTTCATCGTCAAGATACATTCAAATCACACATGAAATTTCATGATGCACCAAAACACAAATGTCAGATTTGTGATAAAGCATTTTATTTAAAAACCAATCTGTCCAAGCACAAGAAAACCCACAAGAAAAGATTAGAATGTCAGTCTTGTCAGGCTGTTTTTACAGATAGAGAAAATTATGAACTACATAACTGTCAATCGAGCGATCCTGAAAACTTTACAAGAACATATAATTCATGGGTTACGGAAGATGGCAAACATGTTTGTGGAATTTGTCGAAAAGTTTTTACAAAACGTAGGGGACTTCTAACGCATCGTAAACTTCATTCTATTATTTGTACAAGTCATGTATGCAATATCTGTAACAAATCATATAAAACAAGAAACAGTTTGAACAAACATGTGAAAATAGTTCATTCAGGGTCTCGAGACTTTGTTTGTGATTTATGTGGAAAAAGTTTTAAACAACAAGACACACTCAATGTTCACATGAGAACGCATGACAACAATCGAACTGAATATGAATGTAAAGTATGTGGAAAATTTCTGTCTGCACAAGGTGCACTTAAAGTCCATATGAGAACACATGTGAATTTGAAACCTCACATGTGTGATGTGTGTGGAATGTCTTTTTCTCAAAGAGGTAATCTAGCCAAACATATGCTGTCACACAGCAACAACGCCAATTATAGATGTGAACAGTGTGGAAAAGATTTCAAATATCCTGACACATGGAGAACCCATCAGAGATCACATGCTTTAAAAGCAGGTTTAGACGACCTTAAAGTAATGGCTTTTGGAAAGTTTTATAGATGTGAAGTTTGTGAGAAGAAGTTCGCCTCAGCATCACAGTACAAAGTCCATATGAGAACACACACCAATGAAAGACCCTATCCATGTCTTCGTTGTGGTAAATCTTTCAAGGAGAGTGGTAAATTAGCTCGGCACATGAAAACACATAAAGGACTTGAACACAACGAACATAATTATATTTCTAATTCCAAAGACACGACAGACGATAAGAGAAGAAGGAAGGACCAACGTTATGTTGATATTGCTATCAAACCAGGTTATGATGTAAATCTTATGTTGCCACAGAGAAATGAATCTCTGACAATGGAAAATGTGATGCCATCAGCAAATCAAAATCAAAGCACTGATATCGGCCAACTTTATCCTGTCCAATTTACAGAAAGTACAACATTCACGGATGAAGTATGTAGTGATACCAGCTCTGTTATAAATAAAGGGCCACAACAATCTTCTCATGCTGGAAGTCCTATACGAGTTATTGATGATAGTCGTCACCAATTTCTCATGCATCAGCTGACACCTGTTACCAGCCTCATTATGGAATCGGCAGACGGACAACAAATCCAGCTTCCAAATGAAATGTATGTAATGCAACTTGGCTTACCAGATGATAGTCATGTGACAAATTCTAATCTCATAAATCCGACTCAAGCATATTCTCCTAATAATGATGTCATGCAAGCTAATCAAACTCATAATATGCATTCATACAATAAATACTTATAAAGTAAATGTAAGGATTCATAAAATTACAACTTTTTTGCATAGATTAGTACTATTATATTACCATGTTTTTAAATCTGATAGTATCAACCCTTGTTTTGTCATGTTTCAATCAACATGATCATGATAAAGGCATACAGCTCTAGTTCATTTCCGATTGCATCATTTTTCATGTGTATTTTCTTGGTAATGAAATTGATGTGTACTGCTTCTATTCATTTACTTTTGTATAACAATTACTGTGAACAGTTTGCTTAATTGTCAATGTATTTGAGAATATTCTTTTATTTTTTTCTGACCATCTGCAAACTATTTTAAATTTGTTTTTTTATTAGGTTAGCATTGACTGAAATTTGTTAATTGTTAATCAAGGCAACCTTTGTTTTTATTTAGAAACATTAATGTGCATTGTTATTATAATACTTTTGTTTGCTTTTGGTATTATCTATAAAATTAGAATAAGGAGATAATAAATATTTATATTCAAATTATGAAATATTGACAAAGAATTACCATTTACTTAAAGTACTACAGTGCTTTGTAATGATACAGGGAAGAACATACTTTATATTTAGTACTTTATATTTAAAACCAATTTATAATTTCTTAATAAAATATTTTAGATACTTTGTTGCTTTAAAATGAAACATTGTCATGATTGTGTGTGAATTTGAAAAAAAAATAAAATGTCATTGATTAACTGTCTGTAACAAAATGTTGGTTGTTAATTTTAATGTATATTTTTGTTATGAAAGATAACAAATATTAAAAAAAGTCATATTTTTAATGGCAATATTTTTATTTTGAGATCTTTTTGCTGTAAAAAAAAAAAGCTATTTTATTCTAACATGGAGTTATCTGCCTTGGTGTATCATACTTTTCACTTGCATAAAAACATATCAGATAGCAAATTCAGTAAACAATTAATCTGATGAAAATATTTTTAAATGTGGTAATTTAATATTATTTTTAACACTTGAAAGCAGGAAGAAGTTTGCCTGCTGTTACTAATCAAATCAAACTAGATTGTAAATTGATAGATTTCTTTATTTCAAATGTTTACACAATTCTAATGGAACTCATTGCTGTACCAAAGAATTATACAGTTCTTAAAATTTATCTTGAGGCTTGCTCGATCAAAGACAATGAATGTCAAAAAATGTTTTGTTTTGATTTACAAGGATGTCTTATAAAATACATATGTGTACCTTTGTATACCTAGTCCTACTTTATAATTATAATAACCGATTCCATTTGTTAAATTGATATGTCTGATCATTAGTTTGGCAGTCTTGCATTGTTCTTATTTGTCAAGGATTTTTATAGTAAGTCTTCCTCACTATATAAATCATTGGATTTCTGAACAATTGGAAAAATTATATTGCATACAAACTTTCCAACATTTCAAAATATTTTCCAAGAGTATGGAAATTTAGAGCAAAACTTTTATATTTAGGCTTCTTATATTAAGGGCAATATTGAAGATCCATAACATTTTTCATACTTTCAACAGAAATTTCAAATCATAAACAGAATCTTATAAATGTATAAAGCAAACAACAATCATTAAATTTTAAACAAAGCGAAAATATTAAAATGTATAAAACAACACTTAAATATAAAAAAGCATTCTATCAAATGGATTCAGTCTTGATATTTTATTCAGTCATTTTGATTATCATCTGTTTTTGTTTTAAATATTATTGAGTATACAAAGAGGTGTTTATTATTCTTAAATGTTTGTTGATGATAATGAAATAAAGAATATAATTGATGTTGTGATGATTATCAGAGGCAGATCCAAAGAATATCTTCCAGATGTAGAGGAATTATGTCTCGTTACACATATTTTGTCTTTTGGGTATGGGAAGGTATGTAGGCAAATGAGAAAAAAAAGACTGCAGATTATTTTAAAGTCTGATGCTTTTGGACCAACAAACATTATTTTTATAATGGTCTGAGTGGTAAGGGTAAAGGTGAAATTTTCAAGGTTCAATGTATGAAGATACATAATTATGAAGTTATATTGGTGTGCCCTAGTATTACCCTGGATCTGCCTCTGTTTTTGCATGCTGCTATATATGTGATATATTTTGTTACTTTAGATAATTTTATCATTTTAGTCTTAATCACTTTTAATGAAATTGTATCATAATCTCGATTTTTTTGTGTTGAAAAATGAAATAAATGTTACTGGTTGACAAATGTTGAAATTGTTATAATTTCTCTAAATCTTTGACTGACGAATGTTTGTTGTCCTTCAGGTATACAGCTATTCCAAATAATTATGATGTAGGAAGGCATCATAGAAAAAAAAAATTAAAACAGCCTTTCAAGACATCATAATTATTTGAACTAATATACAGCCTGTTTTTTTTCGTAATTTCTATAAAATAAAATTTGAAGATTCCTCTGTTTGTCCTGAATAAAATTAAGATGGTGATAAATGAATGTTGCATTAAAGTCTATCGAATTAGACTATTTACCGGATTTGTAATAACATAAGCAACACGACGGGTGCCACATGTGGAACCGGATCTGGGTACCCTTTGGGAGCACCTGGGATCACCCCCAGCTTTTAGTGGAGTTCGTGTTGCTTAGTCTAGTTTTTTATACTGTGTCTTCTGTACTATTATTTGTCTGTTTGTTCTTTTATTTTTAGCCATGGCATTGTCAGTTTATTTTCAATCTATGAGTTCGACTGTCCCTCTGGTATCTTTCGTGCCTCTTTTGCAAGTACAGCTCTTGCTACTGATTACTGGATCACATAATTTAGCATGGGTATATGGTTTACCCCTCGTCCACCGTTCTGTCATTTAAAAACATTATGGCATTGACATTCTTTGGATGTGTCCTACTGATATTGAGATTTTCCATGATATGTAAAAAGAGAAAGGTACTAAAAGGACAATCAAACTCATTAGTTAAAAAAAACACCAATCAGAGTTGAAGTAAGACAGACAAATTATGACAAAACTCGAAAAAAGATAACAAGACAAACATCTACTACAAAATCTTATATAACTTGAGATTGAACAACAAGAGCCCCACAAAAACAGGGTGAAACGGATGATCACAGTCGCTCTGCTCCACATGTGACACCATTCCTGTGTCTCCTATATATACTTGCATAATATTCTGATAGAGTTTCGATTGTATATTCCTGATATCTTTGAAGTTGGCTTTTAAGAAATTTATGTAAGACATACAGCCCTGCTATTGGGGAAATTTTCTGAAATGACGATTGTTCATATGTGCTCTAGGATTATCAGATAATTTGGTATACATGTATTAAAATATACTTGCACGGACTGAAAATATTTACTTTAATAATTTGGTTTTCATTCGTTCACATATACTTAAAGATTTAGCTTTTCTGCCAAACTAAAAATTTACAAGTCATAACTTTCAATTTTGTACAAAATTGTTAATATTTTGAAGATATCTGTATCGGAGAAACTTTGATTTTCCTTATTTTCTCACAAAACTGCTGTTAGTTGTGAAATTTGTTGGTTGTTGGTTCTTTGTATAAATGAACTGGTAGATATAAGTCAACATAGTCTTAACCTTTAGTTTGAAGGTAAAGACTTATAGAACCAACACGATATGATTGAATCATAAGCATGATAGTCAACGTTTTAAATTAATTTCGATGTTAACACCCCTTTTGTTCTAAATTACAATTCATGTTTGTTCACTCTATAATTTAAGAACGTGTAGGAGTTCAATAATGATACGTTATGTCATTATATATATGTTATAAATGTAGAGTTGTCACTAAATCATATGGTAAAGCAGCAGACCAAAATCAAATGAAAAGTATCTGCTAGCAAATGAGCTTGTAAATGTAGAACATTATGATGATTCTAGTCCACTTAATTACCATCATTATATATGAACTATCCTTGACTTTCTTATGACCGCGAATTTTGTATTTCTTTTACAACAACCGCAAAGTATAAGATGGAGAGAAGAGAAACGAATTGCTATAAAAGATAATAATATATTTTTAGACCTAAAGCAAAATTTATTGTCATTTATTTCTAGACGCTTTATATTTATGGTAATCTTAACATGTTCCCATCATTCTAAATGAAGTTGCTCCATGATTTTGAACAAAACAGGCACAAAACTGGTCCCCAGAATAAAATAAAATACGAAAGTAAAAGACACAGATACAGTATGTTAAATAACATCATTCATTCAAATAAGTTTGATCAGCTAAAATTTTATTGATGTTCGAATATCATAAACCAGGAAAAAACCCAAATCAAGGTTGACAAACACAAACTGAGGGAAAAGTAAAATAACAAAAAATATCCCACTCTGACAAAAATTCATTACGAAAAGTTCCTAATCAGATGATAGAATCAAAAGCTCAAACACATCCCACAAATGGATTACAACTGTCATAATCCTTACTTGGTACGTGTATTTTCTTTAAGTAGAAAATGGTGGATAAAACCTTGTTTTATAGCTAGCCAAACCTCTCACTTGTACGGCGAAGGATACCATTTCATTATATTGACAACACAAAACAAACATGAACTCAAAACGATCGGTTGCATTGACAGGTAAGCGTCTCTTGATATGAATTTATTTCCTGCCATTCGAATCCACACTCAGTCAAAATATCAATATCGACAAAAAGGACTCTTTCAAATCATCTATCTATAACGACTTTTCGAGTATTTTAGACTGTGTGTTGCAAGTGATATGGAACATTGACAATTCGAATTCGAGATGGTGACCGTAAGATTAATGTTGTCTCGATTCCAGTCGTTTTTCCTAATAACTCTGTTGGAGCAGTTTTTGGTGAAAGAATAAAACACAGCAAAATGAAGTCCACAGAGTGTGGAAATGCAAGAGCGTAACGTATCTACTGAAATATGTAAACACCAAACGATAAAACAGATGGAATGTTACTACTAAAAAATGGAAAGTTTACAATTAGAAATTTGCAATCATCACGTTTGCTTTACAATCTAGTTTGAAGTTTTCAACATCGAGAAACAGATTAAAAGAGGGACGAAAGATACCAAAGGGACAGTCAAACTCATAAATCGAAAATAAACTGACAATGACTGGCTAGAAATGAAAGAAGACAAACAGACAAACAATAGAACATATGACACAACATAGAAAACTAAAGAATAAGCAACACGAACCCCACCAAAAACTAGGGGTGTTCTCAGGTGCTCCGGAAGGGTAAGCAGATCCTACTCAACATGTGGCACCCGTCGTGTTGCATATGTTATAACAAATCCGGCATTTTTTCTTATCATCTTCTATGTATATGTTTTGGAGTCAATTGCAGTTTTTAACAAAGTAAGTAATTTTAAAGCAGTTATTTGAAAAAGATATTCGCATATTTCCATATTAATATTAATGAAAGATGTTTTCGTCAGGGTAGATATATATGTATATCAAATAGATGAACACATAAACTCAATGAAATCAAGTTCAATTGGAGACACAAAAATATCTTAAAAGTACCTATAGAAAGTCGCTATTTATCCACGTGCTTAATTTGACCTACATGCGATGTTTTTCAGCTTCTAACAAGGACAATCCCATGAGTGACCATTCATTTGGATAAGCCCATCCAAGCAAAAGGTTTGCTGTTTTATCATATCTCAATGCTACAGCAGTCACATTTCCAATATCCTTGTTAGTTGTAAAAAATTTCGTCATTGTATTGCCATTCGAAAGTACTTCTTTGTTTCTGAAACGATAGAAATTGCTTCCAGGAAACTGTAAAACGAAACATGTAGTTATAAAACATAAATTTGAATTGTCGCCGGAATAATGATATCACGTACAACATTTCCCGGAGTTTTATCCTATAAAACTATAGAAATTTTGAATTAAAGACCATACTTCTTATATGTTCAGGTATTTCACATCCAATCTTTTATGGTAATATTCTTTATAAAGCACAAAAATGTCAGTATTCACCTCAGAAGCTAACAAAACCTTTAAATAGACTTATTAAGAAGGGATATAGTTACGATACTGTTGTCAGGTCATTAAAGATTGCATATTTTGGCTTTAATATTGATTCACTTATATATAGGCTTTGCATCGGAAGTAAACACATTTATTTAAAACTAGTGTTGTCAAATCGTACACTTTTGCCTAACCGGTTACTCGGATAATCGTTCGACCGATTAACCGGTTAAACGATAGTTTAAGTTGATGTTTGAAAGTCTTTTCAATAGTACCCTACACATAGATATAAGAAGATGTGGTATGAGTGTCAATGTGAATACCTTCCATTCAAGTCATCCATTTACGTTTTTATAATACCATGAATTGAAGTTTGTCCTTTGGTATTATAAGGCTTGTCTGTGAAGATTCCTGTCGAAGTTTGATTTTTAATACAATACACGGTATCAACTATGGCGTTTGTACTAACTTCAGATTGAAAAATAAAAAAAAAATCTTGATCTCGTAGATTTGAATATGTCGACGAAACCGATGATTCTTTCATTTTCACTTGTTGTTTCCGAAAATAATGTGAAGTATTTTAATTTTAATTGATTTATCCATCCATCAAGTATATATTCATTACATTCACGTTGGTTTTTTTTTTTTTTTTTTTTTTTTTTTTTTTTTTTTTTTTTATATATAGTTTTTGAGTTATAGCTTTTTGTTTAAAATATGACAAAGACTTGCACGACGGAGATTGCACATTCAGATGTAGGTCTACACAATATTAGATCAAAAATGAAATAATGAAGTAAATCGTAAAATTTAATCGTATTACTGATTTAAAGTTACTGTTAAAAAACATGCAACTAATTATGTTTTCTGAATATCTTGTCCCAAGCTGAGAGACAAGTTCTAATTAATTTCATATTGTTGGATTAACAATAGCAATCAATATTCTGGACAGTTGATCTGTCAAATTAATAACCACGACGACAATTTTTAAAGACAACATAAATATTTAATGATTTCTATACAAATTTATATCAAATCTATTTAAATTTAAAAAAAAAGTCCGGTTAACCGTTTAGCGTTTTTTGTATTCGGTATTCGGTCGTTCGAACGGTTAACCGGTAACCGGTTATCCGTTGACAACACTATTTAAAACCCAGTTGTTGGCATGACACGGGTTGTGTTCTTCTCATATATGTTATGATGGTATGATTCTAAAACCCTAACGGGAGGGATTGTGCCTGATATTCATATGATGAAGATAATCTTTCAATCAGTGTAATTGAAGTCTGGAGCTGGCATGTCAGTTAACTGCTAGAAGTCTGTTGTTATTTATGTGTTATTGTCATTTTGTTTATTTTCTTTTGTTACATCTTCTGACATCAGACTCGGACTTCTCTTGAACTGAATTTGAATGTGCGTACTGTTATGCGTTTACTTTTCTACATTGGCTAGAAGTATAGGGGGAGGGTTGAGATCTCATAAACATGTTTAACCCCGCCGCATTTTTGCGCCTGTCCAAAGTCAGGAGCCTCTGGCATTTGTTAGTCTTGTTAAGTATTTTTAATTTTAGTTTCTTGTGTATAATTTGGAGTCTATATAAAAAAAAAGAAGATGTGGTATGATTTCCAATGAGACAACTGTCAACAAGAGACCAAAATGACAATACATTAACAACTATAGGTCATCGTACGGCCTTCAACAATGAGCAAAGCCCATACCGCATAGTCAGCTATGAAAGGCCCCGATATTACAATGTAAAACCATTCAAACGAGAAAACTAACGGCCTTATTTATATAAAAAAATGAACGAAAAACAAATATGTAACACATAAACAAACGACAACCACTGAATTACAGGCTCTTGACTTGGGACAGGCACATACATAAATAATGTGGCGGGGTTAAACATGTTAGCGGGATCCCAACCCTCCCCTAACCTGGGACAGTGGTATAACAGTACAACATAAGAAAGAAGTATGGCGTTCATTATCACTGAACTAGTATATATATTTATTTAGGGGCCAGCTGAAGGACGCCTCCGGGTGCGGGAATTTCTCGATGCATTGAAGACCTATTGGTGACCTTCTGCTATTGTCTGCTACATGGTCGGGTTGTTGTCTCTTTGACACATTCCCCATTTCCATTCTCAATTTTATTTTGTAAGAACTTCACAATATTTATTCTATAACGTCATTTACTTGATTTATTACCGATGTTACCATTTCCGTCTTTCTATATTACAATGCTTATTAATCAGTGAATATAAGATGAATATTGCGATTTGGAAGTTTTCCATTTTATTTTTTTTGCGCCTATAGAAATCCATATATATACATTTAAAACGCATCAACCATTTTTTTTAAAAATAAAATCCAAAGTATTTTCGAAGGGAATATTTCCTAACCCCCAATAATGGTAAGTGCAAGATATTTTAAGTATAATATTGAGAAAAAAAAGGGAATGGACATTTAAATAGGTATTTCCAGTCGCGCATCATAGAATCGAATAATCTGTTTCAACACTACAGATATTTATTGATTATCGTTGATCATCTCAACGAGATAAATTTTCTCGTTTGAGCCGGGACGTCGAAAGTGAGAAAAGCAATCGAGTTGAGATGACCGATGATAATCTGTTTATCGTTATTTGACCTATGACAACGTTGTCATTTTCATGTCAATTTCGTTAGAAACGCCACGTGCCTCCTTAGTTTCTAGCGATAACTTTCCGTCGCAAGCGAGTAGCATGATATGAAAAATTATCACAAAAAAAAATCAAAGGAAAAATGCACAACATAGCGATAAACCAATATAACACTCTTTACAAGTAGATCATAAACGCAGAAAGAAAGTAATCTCACCTGAAATTCTGGGCAAGTGTGTCAACCTTTCGCCAGCATAACCTGAAACGTATGCACCTAAACTATGATCAATCAAATGGAATTTATTAATTCCAGATTGATCTTCTTTCACCATTACACTTATAAGTTTAGCAGGCTGTGCTCCTACAACCCTCGTATTTGCAGCAGCTTCAGTGTATGATGGTACCGCTCCATGTCCCCAGTCAACAATGATTACGTTCATGTATTCCTGAAAGAATAGAGGGAATCAGACTCCATGATCTTATTTTAGGGTGCATGCTGTCAAAGATTGCTTTGAGGCGGCAGCCTTATAAAAAATTCAATTCATTAGTTTCAGCGTATTACGTTTTGCGATGCATGTAATGCAATTTACGCGTAACCTTTGTCTATATGACTTTTTGTGCTTCTTTGTCACATATTTATTTGTATTAATAGTGATTAAGATTATAACACAATATTGACTGCTGTACTGTACTCCTAGTTTTGACATTTTTACATATTATATCTGTTTGTTTGTTCACACATCGTTGTCAATATAATGAAACTTGATGCGAGAATGATACAAGTGAGAGGTTTAGCTAGCTAAAAATCCAGGTTTAACCCACAATTTTCTACATACGAAAATTCCTGTCCCACGTCAGGAATATGACGGTTGTTTTCCATTCGTTTGATGTGTTTAAGCTTTGATTTTGTCATTTGATTAGGGACTTTCCGATTTGAATTTTCCTCGGAGTTTTTTCATGATTTTACTTTTTTTCACAGTGTTTTTTTTTGTGTAATTTGCTGGGACACGGTGGCTTCGGATAAGCACATTAACACATGACGGGGTGACTTAAATAATCATTTTAAACCTCAAGCCGTAAATTAACAAAAGCAAAGGGGAGTAAAAAATCAGTTCAGAAAAAGCCATTTGATAAACATTATCAGTATACTACAATCAAAAACACATCCAAACGCAGAGCAGAACATAAGAATACCATATCGCTACGGAAGTTGCTCACCACTATGTTAGATCAAAGATTGTATTTTGCCAACATGGAAATCGATCCGTCTGTCAGTCATATATAGATTATTATTTCACAAGTAACAGAAAACTGATGATTATTGCAGGAATACACAGTTTTGTGCAATACATCAAGTATGTCAGTTCTTGCACTTATAAGTTATTTCTTTTTGTATACATTTTTGCTTTTTTTGTTTATATAATGATTTTATAGACATGCTAATACTAACTTGGTACCTTTTTTTTAAGAATGTCCTGGCCATGTTTTGAAGCCATTGTCGATGACCGTTATGAGTATATCTATGAATAATTTTGTTCGTATTTTTTTGATCCATCAAAACTGGAGACTCTGATAGATGATACATCTTTATAATCAATTATGTGCTCATCTACAATCGCATATTATATTCTGGTTAATAATGAAAGACAATTTCGTATCATAGGCAAACCATAAAATTGTGATGTATTCTTTATTTGAAGTTTTCTTTTGTAAGAGTCATGAAGAAATACATATTTGTTGATGGGTAATGTTTATCTACTTTTTTCTGAAAATATCGTCATGACCATAAGCGGCTGCTTGGGATTGAGTTATTCCGCATAATGCACACATCTGTAAAACAAACCCTGACAAGGTGTCTTATTTTGAAATTAAAAGTTTGATTGAATTCATATGAAAAAAGTGATAAATTTTGAGTAGTTAAACACTGAAAATTCCGCCAATCAGCATTTAAAAGATAAAGAAAACATAATATGATAATACAATGGACAGCACCATTATATAGACATAAACTTCGAAAAGGCGACAGTCCGTAAACATTGCCAAATAAACTAAGGATTATACTATATGAACTTACCAAAATACGGATTAAAGCTAGGTGCTTAGAATTAATAGGCAGTTCTACCGGACATGTGACACCCATCGTGTTGCTCATGGCAAGTAAACGTCTGTAGAAAGTCGCATTCGGAAATGTCGGATTCGCAGACTATAATACTTCGAACGACAAACGACAAAATTATTTTACTCGTGAAATGGTATTAACCATATGTGAATTCTTAATATTTCTAAAGAAATTCATCTCGGTCTATTTCTGAAATTAATTCTAACAATACTTTTGATTTTTTAACCCTGTATACCACCATGAAATTATAATTGTTTTGAATAAACAATGAACGACAATTTTTTTCTTATGTGACGTTTACATTTTCTGAAGCAATAGATGTTTTTTTTTTAATTTGATAGATGCTTTTGTACCTTTTTGTAAATGATTGTTTGTTTTGAGATTGTCACACAGTGATGACTGCTGTACCTATATTTTGACTTTTGTTTATTATGCCTGTAACATTTTGTTCAGGCAACGTTGTAAATATAACGGAATTTGATGCAACTGTCATATAAGTGAGAGATTTAGCGCTATAAAACCAGGTTCAATCCACCATTTTCTACATTTGAAAATGCCTGTACAAAGTCAGGAATATGACAGTTGTTGTCCATTCGTTTGATGTGTTTTGTCATTTGATTTTGCCATTTGATTAGGGACTTTACGATTGAATTTACCTCGGAGTTCAGTATTTTTGTGATTTAACTTTTTTCATATTTGGAAAGATCTGAATGTTGAATATCAATGGGTTCGTGTCTACCAGATTGAAGTCGTTGTCGAAAGTATTCGATGTAATTTATGTATGCTTACATAACGGGTTTGATTTAATCTAAAAAAAACTCATTGTCATTGATTCGTTTCGGTTAATCGGCTTTAGCATTTCTCGTGATTTCAAATTTATTAACTTTTGGTAAATGAGTTATGATCAGATTTTGTTGCATGTAACTTATAAAAATAGGACTCAAATAGTTTCCTGTATTACTTTAAAATCATGAAATCAAGTGGAAACAAGACATCATAATCAAAACAGGCAATACAGATTCCGCCAATGTTGATCCGGCCCCACGTCGATCCGGCCCAAGTCGATCCGGCCCACGTCGATCCGGCCCATATTTAAAGTCGATCCGGCCCCAACAAAAAAATATATATTTATAAGGAATAAAACTAAAGATATATATTAATTGTAATTCATATATGTTTATGAATTTTATTATAATGTAAAAGGTGTACGGTAAAAAAAGGCCTTTGACAAATATTTTCTTCAGATGAGTATAAAACAACTAGGTTGATTGTGTTTTCATTACAAGTTTTCAAGATTATTGGGTATAATTATATCAAAAACGTATATTACAGAATTTTA
Source organism: Mytilus edulis (assembly GCF_963676685.1). Lineage (NCBI taxonomy): Eukaryota > Metazoa > Mollusca > Bivalvia > Mytilida > Mytilidae > Mytilus > Mytilus edulis. The sequence continues at coordinate 17,049,283 of NC_092344.1, forward strand.
ATAGGACAACCAACAGGCATCAACATTAATCAGCAATAATTAGCATTTTCTTTCAATTGACTGTGATCTTAACAAGTCTTTCCAGTGTAATAACAAATAGTTTCATACACAACGGTACAAGCCGATCCCCAAGCTGAAACATTCAAACTTTTTTAAATTCTAAAAATTTCTTAAATTGAGAAATGTTGTTTGATGGACAAACATAAGTATTAATATATTTTATAGATAAACAAAGTTTCTTCAGGACTGGTTTTCGTGTATTCGACAGAAGTTCCGAGAATTTCTATGTATTATGTCGTTGTACAAAATAGGAGGATAAATATTCTGTATGTTTTTGATCGAAACAAGTACATTCAAATGTATAGTGATATTCGTCACCGTTTTATCTCAATACATTTAGCCACCTTCCTTTTCAATCGGATAAATTAAATAGAAATCGCAATTACATTCTATTAATATGATGAAGCTGCTATACGAACAGACTTAAAATATTTCATCTTACTGGTACTCCAATACATGTATATTCATACTATTCATACTTCACTTAACTTTTCTCGTCCATCATTGATACTTTTTACAAATTCCATTCATACTGATTAAAAGTCTACATAGTTTATTCCTTATCATTTATTTTGGGGCCGGATCGACTTGGGGCCGGATCGACGTGGGCCGGATCGACTTGGGACGGATCGACTTGGGGCCGGATTGAATTGGGGCCGGATCGGTTTGGGCCGGAACGACCGGATACTGCTGTTACAAAGAAGAGGACATTCCTTTAACTAGAAAGCTTGAAAGGTTGAATATATTGACAGGGAAATCGTAAGCACGATGTACTCATCTTACCGGCTGTTGTACTTAACTCTTCTACAAAAACAGTTTATTGTATTTTTTACCTTCACTGGAGTGTTGGTTTTTCAGATTGTCCTTTTGCATGATTTCAATAGTTTACGCATTTACTGTTCATCAAATAATATACAACTAAACATTCTTGACTTTCCTTTAAATTTCTTACGTTTTTATATTCATATTTCGGATACACTGAATTTTAAAATTAAGTAATCTAAGTAATTAAAGAGAAACGCATCAGAGGCATATCATTGTCCTTCTTGGTTATTGTTTTATATTCAAGTTATCAAATTCATATTCATTGACAATGTTTTTACCAAATCTTTATAATGCAATAAAAGAGGGACGAAAGATACCAAAGGGACAGTCAAACTCATAAATCTAAAACAAACTGACAACGCCATGGCTAAAAATAAAAAAGACAAACAGAAAAACAATAGTACACACGACACAACATAGAAAACTAAAGAATAAACAACACGAACCCCACCAAAAACTAGGGGTGATCTCAGGTGCTCCGGAAGGGTAAGCAGATCCTGCTCCACATGTGGCACCCGTCGTGTTGCTTAAGTGATTACAAATCCGGTAAATAGTCTAATTCGGTAGGTCATATTCATGAAAGGGAAGGGGATTGTAGTTACGACGTAAGGAACATATCCGATATCATTTGTGAAACGGTTATTCCATAACGGTCAACCAACTCGTGATGGCGTCCGTAACATTTACGAAGGGATGATTTCAACTTCACCATTTGGAACTCTTGGTTTAATAGCTTCCTTTTGAGCAGCAAACCTCTATCAAGAAAATCATGATAGGAAATGCAAGCACGGGAATATCGTATCAATTGGGAGATATATACCCCGTATGCAGGTGCTGCTGGAATGTTGCTACTTAGAAATGGAAAGTTCACAATTGGAAAGCTGAAATCATCTCTTTTGTCGTAAAGTTTTGTTTTCAACCGACCCTCATTGTCAATTTCTAGATGTAAGTCAAGATATGAAGCCGACTTAACTGTATCTGTAGTATCCTTTATCTCTAGTTCGATTGGATAGATGCGTTCCACATAGTCACCAAATTTTGAATTGTTTAGTGAAAGAACATCATCTATATAGCGGAAAGTAGAGTTAAAGGATATTGCTAACTTCTTATCTTTCTTCCTAAGAAGTTCCTGAATGAAGTCAGCCTCATAATAATAAAGAAACAAGTCGGCGAGTAGAGGGGCACAGTTTGTTCCCATTGGAATGCCGACAGTCTGTTGAAAAACACGTCCTCCGAACGTAACAAATATGTTGTCAATCAAGAAATCAAGCATCTTGATAATATCAGTTTCAGAGAATTTTTTGTTTGAATCAGAGTGATTCTTTACAAAGTAGGATTTATCCCTCCCTAAGACAAGATACTTGTATCTACGTTGGCCATTCTTTTTTATGAAGCAAAGTAATATCAACTCTTTCAATTTGTCTTTTAGTTTGGAATGTGGAATACTTGTGTACAGGGTAGAAAAGTCAAATGTTTTAATACTGTTACAAGATGAAAGAGAGTTAGATTGTATGTACTCTAAAAGATCTTTTGAATTTTTAAGTATCCACATCTGATTCACGCCACCTCTAGAATAGGCAGTTTCACAATAACTTTGAAGCCCGTCTTTGATTGCTGATAAAATAGATGTTAATAATTTAGAAAGAGGTTTCGTGGAGCACTTGGAAGACCCAGCAATATACCGTTGTTTGTAAGGACACTTATGTAGTTTAGGTATCCAATACAGTGATGGAAGATCCAGTTCTTCATCTTTGGTTGAAATTCCAAAGGAACATAGAACAGACCTATGATTATCCAGGATTTCCTCTTTGGTAAGTGTCGTGAGGGTATATGTTGAGTTACCAAGTGAATTGTCAATACCTAATTCGTTTATCAAGCAGTTGATGTAGTGACTTTTACACACAAAAACGATGTTATTTGGGGCTTTATCTGCAGGGACAACAACATATTTGTCATGGAGGTCGGATAGGTGTTTTGCAACATTTGGGTCTTTAAAGATTGACGTAGCATGGTTATTAATGGACCCATTCAGTTTCTTAATTCTGATTTGTATCAACGACCTCACTGCCTTAATCCATTCGGAAAGAGTGTCTACGTCTTCCTTCTCGCGCTTAGCCCATTGCCTGGCATAATCCTCGACTGAATCCATCAAAATTTTAAAGTTGTATTTCCAATTGATGGATTTAGGCTCACGATATTTGGGACCTTTCGATAACACATTTCGTAGAGAAGTGTTATTAACAATGTTAAGGTCACCGGTAATAACGTGGCCAGCAGGATTATATGTGAATTTGGAACTAGCACAAGTGCAATCAGGAGGTTTAGACTTGAAGTCGTCAATATCGAGATCCTGCAAAACGCGTTTGTAATGGAAAATTTTAGTTGCAATAGGTTTGGTATAGGTATAAGAAATTATTGTCACAGACTGGTCTTTGAAATAAGGAGGTATTTTCGATTGCACTAATTTATGATGAAGGATATTGCCTAGGTTGACGCCATCGAGACCTTTGTTGGCAAAAGAAAGATTAAGAAAAGATCTTTTCTCTTTTTCATCTTTTCCAATGCGAACTGGCTTGAAAAGTCTGTGACTTGCAATATCCGAAATTATAGCTTCAAGTTTGTATTGGTTTGAATGAGGGTTTGTAACAGTGGATTCCAAACATAAATTGAACAGAAAATGAAGTTTCGAAAGGGGTAATGAATAAAGTTTCGTGCGAATGTGACGAATACCTAACGGCTTTTGTACGAATGGCAGCAAGTCATTAATAGAGACATCATGCAGAGAAGGTGATGTATAATGACGATGACCATGACTGCGTCTACGTCGAGGAGTCGAGTTGAAAATATTCATCACATTCACCGAGTTACACGAAGGACTAGATAGAATACCTATACCATCAATTTTGTCATTGCAGCCATAAGGTGTTGCAGTTCCCAATTGTCTAATCCAGTAGTCTTCTTTTTGTCTACGGAGAGTCGTTGAAAGATTAGGATTGTTAGAGCTATGGTATATCTTTTCGATAATGCGAACTGTCATAGAAACGATGGAATGATCGGGCTGATTGAAATGCTGGTATAGAATGTCGTTAGCATTAAGGTTAATGTCTGATCTATGACCGCACATACGTTTGTTAAGCCTTCCTTTCGTTTCACCGACGTATACTAATCCGCAAAGGTTGCACTCTAATCCGTAGACGACATTTATCGATTTACAATTCAGATCATCGTAACTTCTAGTAAAATATGACTTCTTGGTCAAATTGCTAGTGAATTCAGCATTTGTAATTAAAATAGCACAAGTTTTGCAGCCTTTGGTCTCACATTTTGAAATGCGACAGTGTTGTACTGTGTCATCAAACACCAAAATGTCTTTAAGGAGAACTGAACATGGCTGTATATGTGTAATATTGCTATTGTCACTAGGACGATGATCTGAATGAGTCGTGTTTGAGATCTATATTTGAGATAATAAGTTATCTATATTTGGTTTTTATAACTTCTAGAATGCATGACTATATTGGTTTATTAATCTTAAAACAAAGATTATTTATATTTTAATGTTATATGATACTTATCGTGTTTATGGATTTGTTTAATGATTTTTATTGTTCCAACGTATGTCATCTCTAGACATCAGGTTTATAAAAATTTAAACCAGTGTAAGATCTCACTGAGAGAAAATTATGTGACTACACTATGTTTTCTTATTCTCTTATTCTCTGATCTTAGTCAGGTAGGTTTTTAACAATTGACTAAACCATAATCAAGACAGAACAGATAGCAAATGTAAATCAAAATCAATGCATTAGTTCGAACTCATTTTATTTCCCAAGTTATAAATAAACAATGAAAAAGAACAATTGAAGGTCTTTCCACCAGTCAATATCTATTTTGTTATCAAAATATTAAAAATCAGTATTAAATGTTATTTCCTATGCCTTACTGATGTATAAATATGAATTTAAAGCAAAGGTCAAAATCTAGAACGTGCAAATTACCTATTACCTTGACCTCAATTTAAAGGTCATAAAGCAAGAATCTCAAATCAAAAGACCCTAGGTCTTTATTATGTATGGTAAATGGTAAAATTCTAAATATAAGATGGACGAAAACTCCTATTTATTGTTTACGCACCCTTTCAACCAAAATTTATAAGTAACGGCATGTCGCAACTAACAATTTAGTGAAAATAAGATGTTGATATGTTATAAGGTTTTGAAAACTAGTAAAAATAAGCCAAAATAAAAATTTAGAATGTGACCTTGACCTTTGACCTTGACCTTATTTTAATTATTTTGCACCAAGGATCTCAAATCAAAAGACCCTAGGTCTCTATCACTTATGGTTTACCAGTTAGAAATGCAAATCACTTATATCATATACATAAGGGGATATAACTCTCATATGGAGTCTCCGGATAGCTTCGGTCAAAATAAAACTCCGAATCCTGAAAATGTAACGAGCAATTTTGTAAAATAAATTTGTCGTAATCTTTTATGGTTGCGAAGGAGTAGTGGCCACAAGAAAAAAAGTGTTTGGGGAGATAACTCTTACAACGTAAAGTATTTGGTTACGCAGTTGTCAGTTTTAAAAGCGCATACGCTTTACGATATCATATTCCAAATATCTAAGCGACATCTTTTGAAACGTCAATATTACGCAAGAAAAAAATTAGGCGGATGAAAAAAAAAATAATAATCAGAACAAAATCAATAGGTCTTTCCACGGAAAGGTGGAAAGACCTACAAATATTGAAGGAAAATCCTCAAAACGATCTACTGAAAAACTGTTTCACATGACGAATTTCGTTGATAAAGATATGAAGATATTAATCAAAGAATACAGAGTATAATCAAAGAAAACAGAGTATTCTTTTGTCTCAGTAAAAGGAAAAAGGTTTGGTACCAATAAAACGTTTAATCCCGCTACAAATGTTTGCACCTGTCCTAAGTCAGGAAACTGATGTACAGTAGTTGTCGTTTGTTTATGTAATTTATACATGTTTCTCGTTTTTTTATATAGATTGGACCGATGGTATTCCCGTTTGAATGGTTTTACACTTGTAATTTTGGGGCCCTTTATAGCTTGTTGTTCGTTGTGAGCCAAGGCCCCGTGTTGAAGGCCGTACCTTGACCTATACTAGTAATTGTTTACTTTTATAAATTGTTATTTGGATGGCGAGTGGTCTCATTGGCACTCATACCACATCTTCCTATACATATATAAGCAAACTGGAATATAGCATCGAGCACAACATGACTATATTCCATAAACAAAGTAGTAATCCTTGTATGAATACTTCATTCTTGTTTTATATCTTTGATGGGTTTTTTTGTGTGTGCCCATCCATAATACTGTCGATAGAATGGACTAGGAGATTATTTGTATATCGATGAGAAAAACTTAAAGATACCATGCTATAATCTTGTGCGCAATAGGTGCGTTTCGTCAACCAAATAGTGACACTCGAATCAAAGAGTTAAGAGAGAATTCTATAAATGCTTGACTGTAAATATTTACTTTAATTTGTTTTTTATTTGTTTACATACTAGCCAACAGAGTCTGAATCGTAAACGTGAAGGCCAAAACTTATAAAACCAACAATATATGGATCATAAGCATGACGGCAACGTTTTCAATTAATTTTGATGTTAACACCCCTTTTGTTTTAATTTACAATTCATGTCGTTCCCTCTATAATTTGAAAACATGTAGGAGTTCAATAATGATACTTCATGTAATTATATATATACTAATACAGAGTTGCCACTTGATCATACGGTATAGAAGTAGACAAATTAACATGAAAACTGCCAGCCAACAAATGAGCGCGTAAATGTAGAACGATATGATGATTCCAGTCCACTTAATTAGTTTTAATTATATGTGAACTATCCTTGACTCTCTTATGACTGCGTATTCTGATTTCTGTTACAACAATATATAACATTAAAGATAAAACAGAGAGAATAAGAACGAATGCATATAAAAGATATATTTTTTGGACCTAAAGCAAGTAATTACTCGACATGCTTTATATTTATGTTGATTTTAACATGTTCCCATCATTCCAAATGACGTTGCTCCATGATTTTGAACGCTTTTACCATAGGCACAAAACTGGTCCCTAGAATAAAAGAAAATACGCAAATGAAGGACATAGACAAAGTAAGTTAAATAACATCATTCATCACATTTTGACCAGCTAAAATCATACCGATGTTCGAATATCATAAATCAGCAAAAAAGGCAAATCATTGTGATAAACACAAACTTAGAGAAATGTAAAATAACAAAATACTCAACTCCGACGAAAATTCAGAACAGAAAGTTCCTAATCAAATGGCAGTACCATAAGCTCTAACACATCAATCAAATGGATTACAACTGCTATAATCATGACTTGGTACGTGTGTATTTTCTTTTAGAAGAAAATGGTGGATTTAAGGTAGAACAATACAAAGATTGTATACCTCCAATTCCACCTGTTTTAAAAAAGCTGTAACTTTCTTAATAATGCTTGAAAATCTATAAAAGTGGTATTTATGGATAGCTAACAGATTACTCTTTCAAATTAATGCAATGTTAGTATTATACAACAATTATGTAATCAATTATGATGTTAACAAAATTTACAAGAAATTTCCACTTTCAATTGAAATTATCTTCTTCAATGATATCATGAGAGGGTTGATTTTATCATATGTTGTTCCTAGAGCCATTATCTACAAAAGGGTGTCTCAGATTTTGAATAGAATGTATTGATCAAATTTCACACATAATCAAATATTATCTATTTTTATGTGGTTAGGATGTTTACACTAAGAAGAGATTTATGAGAGAATGGAATACGACAGCCATAATTTGAGACACTCTTTTGTAGCTCCTGCTGTGTTGATTAAGATTTCGTCAAAATTTCCTGTATAGCTATAGAGATGAAAGATCTAATTTCATTCAAGTGAACTAACCAAGATTTTGCCATTGATAATTGATTACATAATGATTGCATAACAAAAATATTGCATTCATTTAAAAGATTAATCTTTTATCTATCTAAATATATAAAATTGAGAAAGGAAATGGGGAATGTGTCAAAGCGACAACAACCCGAATACCTCTTTTATTCATTGATATGCAGTCTTAAGAAAGTAACAGCATTTTAAAGGTTGGAGATTGGAAGTAAAACAATCTTTGTATTGTGCTACCATAAGCTAGCTAAACCTCCAACTTGTATGACACATTATATTGACAACGATATGTGAACAAAACAAACAATAACTCCAAACGGTCGGTTGCATCGACAGATATTCGTTTCCTTATATGAATGCATCACCCGCCATGCGAATCCACACTCGGTCATAATGTCAAAAACGGCAAAAAGAACACAATCGGTTATTACAAATTATTTATAACGATTTAGAGTATCTTGAGACTGCGGAAACGTGTCGCTAGTGATTTTGAGACATTGACAATTCGAAGCGATCAATTTGCAATTATCACGTTTGTTATACATTCTAGTTTGAAGTTGGCAACCCCTAGCTTTTTACACCGAGTAAAATATTAAGATAAATTAGACCTTCTAGCTTCAAGAAACCATGTTTCTTTCGAAGATATATGAGATACATTTTAGTTATTGAGTGACATGACATCATCGATATATATGAAAGTGAAAAAAACAAACTTTCTATGATTTGATTGAATTTTTTTTTATATATTTAATTCTGCTTCAATACAATTACTAGTCGGCCAGGATGGGTCGCCAAATAAGTACCAAATAGCAACAGATATGTTGCTGATATATAAAATTCCAGCATTTTTATATCATCTTCTTTGTATTTGTTTTGGAGTCAATGCAGTTTTAACAAAGTAAGTAAATATAAACCAGTTATTAAAAAAAGATATTCGCATATTTCCATAATAATATTGATGAAAGATGTTTTCGTCAGGGTAGATATATGCATATCAGTTAGATGAACACATAAACTCAATGAAATAGAAATACATGAGTTCATCAATTTCAACTGGAGATACAAACATTCCGCTATTTATGCACGTGCTTAATTTGACTTACATGCGGTGTAGTCTCGATTTTAGGCGTAATTTCTCAGAATTTTGTTGGAGCAGTTTTTTTGTAAGGAGCACACACATGAAAATGAAGTCAACATAATGGAAACATGCCCAATTGGAAATTTGCAATTATCACGTTTGTTATACATTCTAGTTTGAAGTTGGCAACCCCTAGCTTTTTACACCGAGTAAAATATTAAGATAAATTAGACCTTCTAGCTTCAAGAAACCATGTTTCTTTCGAAGATATATGAGATACATTTTAGTTATTGAGTGACATGACATCATCGATATATATGAAAGTGAAAAAAAACAAACTTTCTATGATTTGATTGAATTTTTTTTTATATATTTAATTCTGCTTCAATACAATTACTAGTCGGCCAGGATGGGTCGCCAAATAAGTACCAAATAGCAACAGATATGTTGCTGATATATAAAATTCCAGCATTTTTATATCATCTTCTTTGTATTTGTTTTGGAGTCAATGCAGTTTTAACAAAGTAAGTAAATATAAACCAGTTATTAAAAAAAGATATTCGCATATTTCCATAATAATATTGATGAAAGATGTTTTCGTCAGGGTAGATATATGCATATCAGTTAGATGAACACATAAACTCAATGAAATAGAAATACATGAGTTCATCAATTTCAACTGGAGATACAAACATTCCGCTATTTATGCACGTGCTTAATTTGACTTACATGCGGTGTTTTTCAGCTTCTAGTAAGGACAATCCCATGAGTGACCATGCATTTGGATAAGCCCATCCAAGCAAAAGGTTTGCTGTTTTATCATATCTCAAAGCTACAGCAGTGACATTTCCAATATCTTTGTTAGTTGTAAAAAATTTCGTCATTGTATTGCCATTCGAAAGTACTTCTTCGTTTCTGAAACGATAAAAAGTGATTACAGGAAACTGTATAACGAAACATGTTAACTAAGTACAGCATGCATATTTACTTAACTACACGTCATCTGTGTACGTTTCTTTTACATTGATAACGTATAATCGACAAAAACAATTCATTCGGTGATTGATTTGGAAACTAGTGGCTGCTAATATAACATGTGGAGCAGGATCTGTCTATCCTTTCTGAGCACCTAAGATCACCCCCAGTTTTTAATGAGGTTCGTGTTGCTTATAGTCTTTAGTTTTCTATGTTGTGTCTTGTAATACTATTATTTGTCTGTTTGTCTTTTCTTTTTTAGCCATGGCGTTGTCGATTTATTTTCGATCTATTAGTTTCGCTGTTGCTCTGGTATCTTTCGCCCCTCTTTTAAGGTTTTGGTTTCTGAAGTTTACGGAACGTGACCTTGAAAAAACTCAAACGCAGAATAACTTGAGGGATGTTGAGATGAGCACGTGTGTATAGATTGAAATGATAAAGCACGATATTTATTATGTTATTTTTTAAATATTTTTCGTCATTCGATTTCATCATTGTTAAAATCTTTTCTTTTTACTTTATTTTCTTTCAGAATCGGTTAAATAATGCAATCTATCTTCCGTGTTCGTTTATTTTGTTCATCGATTCCCTATTTTCTGGAATTATATACAAATATGTAATTAATTGCCGGTATATTAACTGTTTACCCAGACTTGAACATTTGCATCCGTTTAAATTTGAATTGTCGCTGTAATAATGAGATCACGTACAACATTTCCCGGAGTTTTATCCTTTAAGACTATAGAATTATTGAATTAAAGACCATATTTTTCTGAGAACTTCACAATATTTATTCTATGACGTCATTTACTTGATTTATAACCGATGTTACCATTTCCTCCTTTCTATGTTACAATGCTTATTAATCAGTGAATATAAGTTATTGCCATTTGGAAGTTTTCCCTTATATAATCTTGCGCATATAGAAATCAAATTATAATCATTTCAAACACGTAAAAAAATAAAAAAAAAGAATCAAAGACGGATCTGACTTACGGTGTCAATGAAATAGCATCTGTGTTTCCTTTTGATCCTTGTAGAACAACTGTTAATTTGCCGTCCATACTGTTATTCGCTGTTATATTCAGTTGGTAATGAAAGTCTGAGGAAAAAGTAATTATAACCTTATGTAATTTTGAGATTTTAATTTGCAATGGATGGTTTATAATATTAAGTACCAGTATGCTTTTAGAACATAGTTTTTGTATTATCATTGAACCAATTCTAAATACACCAAGGTCAAAGGTGTCGAATCTGTTCATCTCATTATAAGGTTGTAACGTAGAGGAGTCCGTTAATGGTGATATTATCGCGGCAACGTTTGTTGGTGAAATGATGTTGTCTATTGTCTATTTTACCCTTCTATTTCGGTTATTGTATTTCAAAAAAGATAATTCAGTCAAAACCAAATTCTTATGAAAAAACATTTAAAATAATATACAAAAACGTACATATCCGAAGTTAGGAGCATGTAGTTCAGTGGTTGTCGATGGTTGATATCTGTCGTATGTGTTTTTCGTAAATATAGTTATCCATTTAATCTTTGGTGTTCTCATTTAAATTATTTCATTCACTTCATTTGATTTCTTGTGGAAAGTTATCTCATAGACATTAATTCCACGCTTCCTTATTTGTTTTATTAAGACTTGAATCCCTTTAATGATTGATTTTTAATATAACCATTTTGTAAAATAGAGATGTGCATCAACTTTTTGAACAAAAGTCTACCGGCGGCCATTTTTTTGAAATCATAGTTCCAGTATTAACCAGTAAAACAAGTGAATCTGTGAGCTACTGCTCTCTAACTATTCCTTAGCCCACTAAAAGTATAAGGTTCCAGTCATGAAGTTTTTTATTGATGAATCTGAAAACGCATCACACGGTTTAGCTGAGACATATAAGCCCTGAAACCAAATTTCAGAAATCCTAAGGTGGTTCTGCAGAAAGATGCAACGAGAAATATTCATGGGACGGACTGACAGACAGAGGTAAATCAGTATACCCCAACCTCTTTAAAGCGGAGGTTTAAAAAATATACTAATGATTGTTTATAAAATACTTACTGCAATATGGTGATGCAGCTTGTGTACTTAGATACATACTTCCACGAGAAGTTGACTTATCAGCATTATATCCCATGTAAGAACATCCGCCATCACAATATAAACAACGACCCTTGGAAAATTCTTCCTTACTAGTACACGGATATCCCATAAATGGACAGGTAGCCAGAATAGATTCAGTATAGTAGATATACGACCTTTCATGACTACAAGCCACAGAACCTTCACCGGCTGAAAAATAGTATATTGTATGATGGAATACTGATTTCATCTTCTTCCAAGATGTAATTCACAATTATATATGATTATGAAACATTATCTTTTTTTTTTTAACACTTTCACATCTGACGCTTATTAATAATGTGGGTGTCAACACATATTTCAAGGAAATGTATACCCTTAGTGCATTTATCTTAAATTTTGAGAAAATATAATCTTTAGATAACTATAAAACAACTGATTTTCCTCGGATTCTTTAATGCTTTGTTCGTACTCATAAAAATTGAGGATAAAATCCAAGTGTAGTCGCGACGTTTATTCAAATTTGCTTGATGTTTCGTTTAATTATTTTATACAAATCCTTCGTGAAAATAGAATACTATACGCTATTTCAACGACATTGGAAATTCTTAACAATAGAGGTTATCACTTCATTATATAAATGTCTTACAAAAATCCAACAATAAGCTAACAATGATATTTATGTATTTGTAGTAAACCAAATTTCAAAAAATACCCAAAAGATCCAGTTGTGAGACAGAATGCCAAACTGTTTGTGTAATCTTGGAAAGAAGCCCAGCAGGACAACCAGGCTGTTCAGAACCGCCATTGGGATAAAAATCTACGTGTCCCATTGCTTGAGCTGCTCCCATTCCTAGACTTAAAATGCTGGAACCATCTGTATGAATAACATCAACAAAATCAGCGTCAGTGGGGTCCAGTCTGACTTTGATATCTGTTCCTTGGAAGTAAGGATCTGCTGGGTCAAGACCTGAAAAATAAACATAAAATCCTGTTATCAATCACCAAATATTTTTTTTATTTGTTTTGGTAATAATACAAAAGATGGTGAAACAAAGTTACGAACTGTTTTATAAAAGAGTGTTTGCAAATTCAAAACCGAAAACAAAGTTAAAGAGAAGGGCATATAGTATAGCTTTTCATACCCAAGCTTTGAATAAGAGAGATACATTCATTAATTTACAATGACTTCCTTACTACATTATGTTCTGCAAATATCAATGGAACAATATCCCCATTTTCAGGTGAGTATCAAATGCTGAGATAATAGACTAAAGGAATCGTTGAAGAGTCAGTTAATTTAACTTTGAAGTTATAGTTGGATATTTTTTTATCCCTAAAAATTTGGTTACTGCAAGATGATACTGAAAAAAACCCTATTTGAATGGACCAAATTTAAAAAAAAAGAAGGAAATCAAAACATTTATGCCTAAATTTATTTTATTAAAATATCAATTTCCAGTCGCACATTATACAATCGAATAACTTCTTTCAAGTACTTCACTTTTACCAACACATACTCTTTACGTGTAGATCATAGACAGAGAATAAAAGTAATCTCACCTGAGATTCTGGGCAAATGTGTCAACCTTTCGCCAGCATAACCTGCAACGTGTGCACCTAAACTATGACCAATCAAATGGAATTTATCAATTCCAGACTGATCTGCAGACACCATTACACTTATAAGTTTAGCAACCTGTGCCCCTACAACCCTTGTATTTGCAGCAGCTTCAGTGTACGGTGGTACCGCTCCATGCCCCCAATCAACAATGATTACGTTCATGTCTTCCTGCAAGAATAGCAGGAATTAGACTCAATGATCTTGTTTTACGGTGCATGCTGTCAGAAATTGTTCTGAGGTGCTCTGATAATTTATCAGTTTCATCTTTTTCTATCTTGCGATGCGTGTAACTTAATTTGACGCGTAATCACTTTCCCATTTTTCTTTAGTGTAATTTGCTGGATCACAGGGACTTCAGATAAACACATTTATACATGACGGGTTCACTATTGAATCCCCATATTGCACCACGATCAATAGATTAACAAAAGCAGAGAGAAGGAAGCGTGATAAAACTCAGTTCAGAAAAAAACATTTGATTAAACAGTATCAATACTACGCTCAAAAACACACCGAAAAGCAGAGCAAAACAAAAGATTATCCTATCATTATGAAAGTCACTCACCACAACGATAGAGCAAAGATCATATATTACCAATATGGAAATCAAGCCGTCTTTAAATCATATATAGACCCTTATTATTCCACGAATTTTCAAACAGAAATCTAAAGTGATTATTGCAGGAAAACACAGTCTTGTGCTTTACATTAAGTATATCAGTTCTTGTACTTACATGTTGCTGTCTTCTATTCGTTTGACGTCTTTGAGCTTTTGATTTTGCCATTTGATTAAGGACTTTCCGTTTGAAATTTTCCTTGGAGTTCATTATTTTTAATTTACTTTTTAGATATTTCTTTTAGTAATCATTATTTCTTTTATTAATTCATATGATGGTTTTATTGACATGCTAATATAAATTTGGTACCTTTTTTAAGAATGCCCTGGCCATGTTTTGAAGCCATTGTCGATGGCCGTTATGGGTATATCCATGAATAATTATTTTCGTTTTCTTTGACCCATCAAAACTGGAGGCTCTGATAGAGGATACATTTTTATAATCAAGTATTTGCTCATCTGCCGTTGATGGTTTACTCCTAAAACAATGAAATATAATCTAATAAAGAAACATATTCTTATATTATTTTCTGGTGTTTAATGAAATATAATAGCATATTATATTCTGGTGAATAATGAAAGACAATTTCATATCATATTCTGGTGAATAATGAAAGAAAAAATTTCATGTCATGTTCTGGTGAATAATGAAATACAAACTCTTATCACACTCTGTTGTATTTTTTTACTTTTTTTTAAAATTTTCTATTTGAGGATTCAGAAAGAAATACATATTTGTCAACGGGGTAATGTTTTTTTAGTTACTAAAATTATCGCCAAAACACCCAATCCTAAACAAATTAATCGTTATAAACATTTATATGCATGTTAATTATTTTCCACAGATGTCTCCGAAATAACGAATAAATTGTTAATTCATAACTGTGATGGATTCAGTATTTAAATTGTAGTTATAATTAGAAAGATTTCCGTAAGTGGCTGCTTGATATTGAGTTATTCCGCATAATACACATATCTAAAAAAAAACTGATAGGGTGTCTTATTTAGAAAATATGAAAATCTGAGTAAGATTGGATTAATATTAGTATTTAGGTGATTAAAACGCTCTAAAAATTCCACCAATCAGCATTTAAAAAATTAAGAAGAAATAATAGGGCAATACAATGGACATCACCATGATCTAGAAAAAGGCAGCGACATTCCGCAAATATTGCACAATAAACTAAGGATATTGCAAAATGAACTCAACCAAAAGTTGGGTAACAACTGGATGCTTCGAAAGAATAGTCAGTTCTACTCCACTTGTGACACCCTTCGTGTTGGTTATGGCAAGTAGATATTTGGTGGTAAGTCGCTTTTGCAGACGTCAAAGATGAGGTAAAAAATATTAAGGTTAAGATCGATCGTGAGTCATAACAAAATCAGTATCCTCACGATAATTTTTAGTCTAAAGATTATTTTGCGAAACAGGCTTTAATGTGTTTAACTATTTTGACTTGTGCAATATTATTGACTCAAAATACGAAAGTAATGTTAGCATGATACAAGGAAAGATAAAAGGTATGACCTTGTATGGAGTTCAAATGTTGTTCTTATTTTATCAGGAGTATCAGGAAGAAGTACTATCGGTCGCTGTGCACTCCTAAATGGCGCCTCAGTACTGAAACAACCTAAATCGTCATAACATATGTGTCTGTTGATTTGATGATCGATTTGACTTCCAACTTGTGGAAGTTGGTCCAAAATGAAACCTGAAAATTAAAAGTAAACTATGTGTCAAATATCAGGTTGAGAAAGGTTAATAGGCATTGTTAATAAGGACTGCTATATAAATATGATTTATTCTGATAGAAATGAACATGCTAATTCGTTTTTAATTCATCGCGTTATTGCTGGCAGCATTTTTTAGTATTTTTATGTTTTATATATATATATATATATCAAGATATTTTTCAAGAAACAGATGTTAACAATCGTTCTTGTTTTACACAAATCAAACAAAATCCTGCAGAGAAAATTATATCTTCTATCACATTTTTGTCTCTTGTAAAAGAGTTTTCATATTTTCTTAGGAAAAACTAACAACAATTATATTTACCTGAACTGTATGAAACTATTAAAACAAAAATGAAGATCGGAACGTGCATATTGGAATCCTTCTATTATGCAAGTTTAACAGAAAAGATTAGATAAAAACCGAGGCATTTAACCCTATACTACCTTAAGACGATTCTTATCTATTTCGACAAATTGTTCTATGTTGGTTTTCAATCATAACCTTATTCCTTAAATACGAAATTAAACACGAACAACGTACGTCACTTGCACTTTTGTTATAAAGAATAGAAATTTAAGACAGACAGGTAGATACCAGAAACATACTATGTATACACATGCCAGAGTCTGAGCTTGATTTGCTATATGATATAAAAACTAAACTGACGAAAAAAGGTCATTTATTCAAAATCATAAAATGCAAAAAATACATTTTGCAAATAAAACATTTGACATAAAAGTTCATATTTAATATGAAATAATAATACATAATTAATACGAAATTACATCAACTAATATCATATCAATTGAATAAATGACAAAGAATAGCAAAGGTGGGGAGAAAAATCTGCCACCAATCCACTCTTAGGCTGAAAGAGTGGATCCGAAATCCACTCTAAGGCTGAAAGAGTGGATCCCCCACCCGAGGACTAGTAATAACATAGATGTAATACATCTATGTTAGTAAACCAATTAAAACAGAATTATCTTCTCTGCTGTCTGAAATTATTTTATTCCGCTTAATTTTCAATTAGCAAATAAAATTGGTTATCTTAATGTCACGAAGATCCTACGTTACAAAACATAATACGAATCTTTAATAAGCACGTACATTTTAACAATTTCAATTTCAACTTGAAAGTTTATGCCTATTCTTACTGAAAGTTCTCTTAAAGTACGTTTAAAATGTAATTATAATATTTACTTTTATCAAACAGTTATGACATCTTACTTTTATACACAGCTCTGTTTCATGCATACTATAAACATATGACAAATTGAAACCACAACAGATAATCCATGATGTGCTAATGCTACTTAAAAGAGAGGCAAAATATACTAGAGGGACATTCAATCTCATTAGTGGAAAGTAGACTGACAGTACCATGGCTAAAAATGATAAATAGATACAGCAAACATAACACTAAGAAAACTAAAACAGTGCAACACGAACCGCACCAAAATCTTAAGGTTCTGCGGAATGGCAAGCAGATCCTACTCAATGTGTGACATCCACCATTTCCTCATTTTAGTAATAACCCTGTAGGATTCTAATTTGGTAGGTCACATTCGCAAAAAGGTGAAAAGGAGACGGGCTTGTAGTTATGACATTAGGAACAGTAAGGTAAGATTGTTGTGCGTAACAACTACTTAATATATCGGATTATAAATTCCAAAAGCTGATAGGCTCTCATTGTATGTGCTCCAGTACTGAAGTACACCAGATTTAGAATATAATTATCAATTAAAACGAAAACTTAAACCAATATGTAACTTTAAAAAAAATATATCTTGATAAGACTCAAGAGACAATTCTTCTACATACTCTCTACAGAAATATTTAGTTATATTTGTCTTCCAAGGGGTTTCGTTCCTGAACCATGTGAATCAAGATATATATGATTGCATTTCGTCACCGTTTCTGAGTTGACATGTTTTGTCTACCTTTTCATTTTTGTATGGATATCATGGATCCTAAGCATTTGCCTAATCATTGTAGTCCATTAATTGATTTAAAGCTTTTACCTTAGTTTTTACCTTTTTTTACCGTTTGAACATACTCAATTAGCTACCCTGGACTAAATGAACGTAAAATACTATTCACATTTTGAAGAAAAAAATTTCTCTGAAACGGCCTGGTCAATTGGAACCAAACGCAACAGTTATCCATGTGGTATCTTCTATATTCGATGATGCTTGTCTTTTGTCTTTTTGTCTTTTTGTCCATTTTTATCTATTTCGTCACATATTTCACCTTAATTCTTACTATCACTATAAATACATTAATGTTTGCTTATTTGAAGTACTATATTTTTTTTTGCGTATTTTCATCTCTTGAGTTGAGTGTTATCTTATCGAGTTTAACATGACCCTACTTGTGTAGTCCGCTGTTTTAAAATTTATAATGAGAAATATTGGTTTTTGTTGAAACGCGTATAATAAAGATCGTCTTGAAATATTTGCAGTATCAAGTGGCCAACAATCTGTGATGTTTCCTGACCATTTCCCCCCAACATTGTCCAATATGATAACAATCATTCTTTCGAGGTTGACGACGTCATTATTAATAACAATTGTCCAATTTAATCCAACTAGGTTCATCATATTACATATGAATGAAGGCAACAGTAGTATACCGCTGTTCAAAAGTTGCAAATCGATCGAGAGAAAACAAATCCGAGTTACAAACTAAAACCGAGGGAAACACATCAATTATAAGAGGAACACAACGAAACAACAGAAACACTGAAGTGCAACAAAAACAAACGATAATGTAACATATATCAATTGAAGTGAGCAACTGCCATATTCCTGACTTGGTACAGAACATTTTAAGAAAAAATGGTAGATTAAACCTACTGTTGTGGCTAGCTAAACCTCTGCGCTTTATGGCAAATGTTACTTAAAAGTGCTTTTTTTTCTTCAAAATAGAAATCGGAGATTCATATGAAAAAAAGAAATTTTATAAAAATAAAAAAAACCCATCAAAAGGCTTATTCAATATCACATTCAGATACAAATATATTGAGGATGTCTTGTAGCTCATTAACTAATACTTCGGCGAGTGCTTAAATCTCATAAATCTTGAAATTTAAAAATTCATTCTAAATCTAGATTTGCTTCAACTCTATCATTTTCGTGATATAAACAAAGATTGATGATAAAAAGAAATGGGTTCTTTGACGACCATAACGATTTTTTCTATTGCAAACTCCCAATTTCTCCTCAGTCCATCGTATAGAGTTTCATATATAATGTCTACCTTACGCACGTGTATTTAAAAAAAACGAACTTCATAAACTTTGGAGTGCTTCTAAAGCAAATAGTTATCAAAGGTACCGGAATTATAATTTAAAACGCCAGACGCCCGTTTCGTCTACATAAGACTCAACAACACATATTTAATTTCAGGGTTTAATATCTTTTAAAGTACCATATTAGTACCATATTATTTGCCTGGCCGGTAAATCTACCGATTGTGTCATATTCCATATATCGCGATATCTTAACGGAGTCTGCGTTCTCAAGGTGAGAAATGAATGTAAACCAGAAGACGCCTTCTATGACGAAACATTCAGAGTGACAGCTTTTGAACTTCTTGTGCGAATCCCTCAGTTTTCACTTGGATCGTATATTCAATACAAATTTTTGATTTTGAAATTTGGTGAACTATTTCTCCTAGGAAATCATCATGACAGGACAAAATAGAATTGTGAAGCACAATCTCGTCTGCAGAAGTACCGTCGTGTAAAACTATCTTGCAAACTTGTTGTGGGGTTGTGTGTTGGACATACTAATTTATATGTGGTTCTTAAATGAAAAAAATGTCATAATAATAAGGAAATATTTTCACTGATTATTCCTCATTAATTTTTCAATGCTTTGTAAATTACAATCTACCCTTATATCTTTTTTATGCGCCTTACAAGGGCATGTTGGAATTCAATACTTTAAGTTTCAGGTTTCAGCAGCAACGTCCTTTGATCACATTTAAACTCGATTTCTTAAAGAATTTCTATAGTAAGTCAGTAAATTATCCCTAAATAAAGGCAACAGTAGTATACCGCTGTTTAAAACTCATAAATCGACTGAGAAAAAAGCAAAACCGGGTTAGAAACTAAAACCTGACACATAATTAGTAATTAAGATCGAAAGACGTGTGTTATACTGAAGCTCTAAGGATGAATCTTTTCAATTGGGTCACTTGCTATGATTTCCACAGCAGGGTTTCTTCTATGAAAAAGATACAAAAAAATACCCAAACTTTTCATTTTCCTCGGAGTTCAGTGTTTTTTTGTGTTTTTACTTCGATATTTCTTCATGCAAATTGAAGTGTCTTCTCTATATTAATCTTATCTTTCTATGAATGCATCTGCTTGCACTCTTCATTGAATGTTAGCTTAGATAATTAATGTCCATTGAGAAACATTTTTTGCGTTATTTTATGCTTTTTCTTTTGAGAAATATCCGTCAGAGATTTTTCGACTGCATTACAAATGAGGACGTTGAGTCTGTTGTAATCTTTTGGAAATAGCAACTTACAAAAGTGACTGGTTTTGCACTGTAGTAACTTTCACAGATTAGATCGCCGATATTTCTTTTTTTATGTTTTTTATGTTACAGCTTCGTGACAGATTCTTTAAAGACAGGTCAACCAGTTGGACCAATTGTTAGGAAAAAATGTAGAAAACGCATATACTGCATTTACTTATGCTTACATATGCTTGTTTTCAGGTTGTCGTGTCCTTTTTGGCACAATATAACCTGTTTCAGGTGACATAAACAGTAAAATAACAACAGTACTGAACTCAGTGGAAAATTCTATACGAAAAAACTCTTAGCACATAGCAAAATCAAAAGCTCAAGTAATACAATTTTTTTTCTTCTATTTATTCATTTTTAAATCAATTACTATGCATACATCAATATTGAGGAGTGCCAGAAATAGCAAATCCGTTATGTAATAATATCAGCTAAAATTGTATTCCGATATATTTTCTCATTGAGATGGTTATCTTATTGGACATGATATTCAGAAACTGAATACGTGGGAATATAAACAATTATGAAAGAAATCCATAAAAACGATAAATATCAAATACAAAATATAATCAAAAACATTGTAGTCTTCTAAAACCCGTAAGCTATATTAAAATTGCTGAAGGTCATATAAAACTATTGAAAACAATATATATGTAAAAATGTTTGACAATTAATTGTGAATGAAACTTAGTTGCATAATTTACAAATGAATAGAATACATACGACGGTCCCCATCCATCGTCGAAATAGCCATGCGATACGTCGGTCAATAATGGTTTAGTTCAAGTAGTTTGCAAAACTTTGAATTAATCGAAATACAAATTCTACTCCAAGAAATATATAATTAGCCCTGTCTGGTAAACAACTTTTTATTTAACATGTTAACTTTTTGATTCGAGTGTCACGTCTTGCGAACAAAAATAAAGTCCTTGTTATCTTTGAGTTGTTTATTGATATATTAAGACTCTCACAGTTTGTTCTATTGACTAAAAAACCTTTAAAAAAACCCCAAAAAAAAACCCGAAGTATTCATAAAAGTAAAGCGATGTCTTATTTTTTTAAATCATTTATGGGTGACTACTATGTTTATGGAATATGGTCATGTGCTCGATGCTAAATGTCAGTTTGCCTTTACTCTGTATTCTTTAAATAATGTCCTCATATCTTTATCAACGAAATATCATACGAAACAGATTCAGTCGATCGAATTGGTGATTTTCCTTCAATATTTCTTTCTATTCATTGTTAATCTTTAACTTGGGAAAGCAATTGATTTCGAGTTAATTAATCAATTTGGTTTTACATCTGCTATTTTTTATTGTTCTGTCTTGAATATGATATAGTAAATTTTAAAATAGGTTACCTACCTGACTAAGATCAGCGAACAAGAAAACATATTGTTTTCAGATAATTTTCTCTCAGTAAGATCTTGCTCTAATTGAAATCGAATAAACATAATGTCAAGAGATGACATACGTGAGAACAAGAAATAAATCATTAAACAAATCCACAAACACGATAAGTATCATATAACATTTAAACCTAAATAATCTTTGATTTGAAATTAATAATCCCATGCAATATAGTCATGCATTCTGAAAGTTATAAAAATTGAATATAGATGACTAAACATTATCAGAATGTTGTAATACATTGAATGTAATAAAAAAAACCCACAAAGGTCAGCTATATGCCGCCGATGCGTTTCTCTTTGCTTACTTTTATTACTCAAGTATTAGCAACATTTACAAAAAAGAGACGGAGGATGTCTAGGAGACAACGGTAAGATTTTGCGAACACAATTGGAAAATTAGCCAGAACCTATTAATACCCATATCACAATATCCTTATTTCGGTCGTTTGATTTCTACTTATTAATAATGAATTAAAAAAATATGACGATAGAAAGGAGCAGAAGGCCAGTAGCCATGATTTGCTGAGTATAGTTACCTGTTCTTGCAACGAATGTGCTCGGACTACCACTATCGACTAAAAAAGATCAATGGAAATTGGTTTACAAATCTTTCTTTTGACAAAAAAAACAATATTGATAAAGTTTGGTTAGTTTTCATCCCTTCACAGCGACTGTTCTTTCATACATACTTTTATATTTAGTAATGTATTGAAATATTGAGAGTGTCAAACCTGAAAAACAGGACAGGTACAGAAACCGTTCAGTTATATCTACGGTAGATTGCCTCTATTCTGTTGCGGCACATCCCATTGTTTGTTTCATCTTACTAATACTATTTATATAGCAACCAAGGCTTAAAGCAATATATATCTTTTAAAGTATCAGTGTAACCGAAGTATGGATGAAAAAATATAAGAAATTTAAAGGAAAGTCAAGAATGTTTAGTTGTAGATTATTTTTTAACAGACAATACATGAACTATTGATATCATGCAAAAGGACAATCTGGCAATCTAATACTCCAGTGTAGGTAATTAATACAGTTATCAAAAATAAACTGTTTGTGTAGAAGAGTAACGTACAACAGCCAGTAATATGAGTACATCGTGCCTATGATTTCCCTTTCAATAAATTCAACCTTTTAATCGTCTTTTTAATTTTTTGGCCATGGCGTTGTCAGTTTATGTTCGATCTATGAGTTTGATTATATAGTTATTAAAGGTAAGATTATAATTTAATACGCCAGACGGGCTTTTCGTCTACATAAGACTCAGTGACTGTTCCTCTTGTATCTTTTGCTCCTCTTTTCAAGCTTTCTATTTTAAGAAATATTCGTCTTTTTTGTTACGGCAATACCTTCGAAGCGTGTTTTGTGTTGGAGGGATCTGTATTGCTTGGTTTGATAATGATGTCTTGCTTCCACTTGGTTTCATAATTTTAAAGTAATACAGGAAAATATATCTAGTCCAATTTTTATAAGTTACATGCAACAGGATTTGATCATAACTCATTAACATTCATTTAATAAATTTGAAATCACGAGAAATGCTTAATCCGATTATCCAAACCGAATCAAGGACAATGAAAAATAGATAAGATCAAACCCGTTATGTAAGCATACATAAAGTACATCGAATACATCAAAAACGATTTTAATCTGGTAGACACGAACCCATTGATATTCAACATTCAGATATTACCAAATATGAAACTGCAATATCGAATTAAATCTGGCTGATACAGGCAAACATAAAAAAAAAAGGATTAATTGCTCCTAAAAGTAGTTCGCCTTGAAGGAAAAGTGTTCTCCCATGAGAGACGAAAAATACCAAAAGAGACATTCAAACCCATAAGAAGAAACAAAATTAACAATGCCTTAGCAAAAGAAAGATAAAGACCAACACGACGAACACCAGCATACAAAACAAAACATGAATATAGCATAGTGAGAACGGTAGGGAATAAATAAAAAGAGTGTTAGCCTATAATTTTTGTTCATGGTATAAGCATTTTTTAATAAGTTTTGGATTTTCAAATAAATTATTATGGTAAATCACTGAAGAGACATTTAATGTCATATACGCAGCCTATACCAAGTCAGGACTGTGACAGTTGTTTCCCACTCGTTCGGTTGATTAATATATTAAACGCTTGATTTTGTCAGTGTTTGAGGAATAAAAACCTTTTTTTCAATTTACCATGGTATTTTTGTTTTACTTTTTTCCTATTTTCAAGCAAAGGTCATTATCCAAGTTTACATAAGCGGATTATGTGTGTATTTTTACTTTAACTATATGAGTCATATTACTTCTAATACCACGAACAAATTTACGTTAAATTAAGTTGAATTGAATATCTGTAGAGTTATTGAGCTCAATGTCATCATCCTCAAATTGATTAATTTAAATGTATTGTCTACATCTCAAGGCGATGCTTAGTTTAATTTTTGTCTTTTAAGGGTTTCAACTATCTTTCTTAGGAAAGATATCTTATAACCAACCAATAGAAATATAAGTTTACACAGCATTAATCTTGGATGCTAACGGAAATTAAAGACGTTATCTCAAAGGCGTTTCCTGTTTTCCATCCTTAATAAAAGATAAGAAAGAAAAAAATAATACTGAATTTATAGATTTGTTATAGGTTTAAAAATCCATTTAAGCCATTTACAATAAAACGTTTTCCTCGTTTGAACTTTACAGAATAATCACCCACATATCCTCTTATTTATATCTATGACTCAATGTACTCAAGAAGGCAAAACATGGTAATTGTCATGCAATCTGACCTTTCCATGTGTCTTTTGTAATATTGCATCATAAGTTCTTAGATAAATTTTATACTGTTTTCTTCAACTGTGCGCATGATATTCATGAACATGCTAGATCTTTTACCAGGTCCCAAATCTATTCAGTTAATGCATATCTCTCTTTAATTAATTTTGTTTTGCATTAATATGTATCAGTTGGGCGTTTGATTTATGTGTCCGGCATTCGGTCGTCTTTGGTGAAGTTGTGGAAACAAGGTTCAAACTATTTGTATATAACTAGTTTCCTTTGTTGATATATAGCTCTTGATGCTTGTATGTATTTATATATTCTTTGCTTGTAAAATTTTGGATTTCACACTTTGACAACCCCGGTGAAAGAAAATCATGAAAATAGTTTGGAACGCACGAAATTAAGAAAGTGGTTATAAGTTTTAAAAAATCGCTACCAGTTAAAAACTTGCACAACGAGTAATAAAAGTCTCCCCGTTTTTTACCTTTAAGGTAGCACAATACAAAGATATTAAACCTCCAACTCCCCAGTTTTAAAATGCTGTAACTTTCTTTATAATGCTTGAAAATTTATAAAAGTGGTATTTATGGATAGCTAACAGAAAACTCTTTCAAATTATTGCAATGTTAGCATTATACAACAATTATGTAATCAATTATAATTTTAACTGTGTTAACAAAATTTTACAATAATTTCCCCTTTCAATTGAAATTAGCTTCTTCATGTATATCCCGAGATGATTGATTTTATAATATGTTGTTCCTAGAGCCATTATCTACAAAAGGGTGTCTCAGATTTTGGATAGAATGTATAGATCAAATTTTACACCTAATCAAACAATCTCTACTTTTATGTGGTAAGGATGTTTACACTAATTACAGATTTATGAGAGAATGGAATATGAAAGCAATAATTTGAGACACCCTTTTGTAGCTCCTGCTGTGTTGATTACTATAACGTTGAAATTTTTAGTGTAGTCAGAGAGATGTCAGAGCTAAATACATTCAAGTGAACTGACCAAGATGTTGCATCAATTGCATAATAATTGATTACATAATGATTGCATAACTCAAGTATTGCATTCATTTAAAAGATTTTATCTTTTATCTATCTATGTATACCTCTTTTATTAATTTATATGCAGTCATAAGAAATTAACAGCATTTTAAAGGTTGGAGATTGGAAGTAAACAATCTTTGTATTGTGCTACCTTAAATGATTATGTTGATTTATTTTTGTTCAGTCATGGTCTTCCAGTACGATAACGCATTAATAAAAAATCGTACAACTCCATTATTACAGTTGTATGAGTCACTATGATGGAAATTCTCTTTGTAAGCTTTTTTGCGATGCTTCTCCTTTATTTACACTAAATTTCAGGATACTTAAAATATTTACTTTGTTTCAATTCTCTCAAATGTAGATTATTTGACTGAATGGCGTGTAGTGCATTGATTGTCAATGTTAAACAATCGGTAATTATTACAATTGAAATATACGATTTAAACATATAACTGAAATGTAACTGTTAAGTGATTGCACACACAGGAACTGGACTTAAACACAATGTTGTGATTGCTTTCAGTATATTATCATATATACTCTAAAAGAGCTTGTTAATCATATTCAACATCATAACTGATTGTTTGCAAAGTACACAATGCAGACCGTTTGTCTAGAACGTATTTCATGTATAAATCATTCTGTTGTTGCATGTTGCATATATTTATAAAACAGCTATTATTGTATGGTAAAGCCATTCACAATAATTAACTGTGTTAATGGATATATAGAAACATGAAGCAAATATACTAGCTAACCTTGAAACAAAATCCATTGAATAAAATAATAATTAAGAAGGTCTCTGAAAAGATAACAATCAGTGAGCATCTGTTACGGAAAGCGCGCCCTTCCTACAATTATTTCTTTAGCTTATACAGACGTCATATCCAGTGCCTAGACAATGCGATTCGTTAGCACGAAACATGTATAATAAATAAATCAGAAACTTCTTTATAAATGATTGAAAAAAAAAGTTGGAATTAAATGATTATTATTTTATATCAAATAACTCTTATCATTTTCTGAACGGCGAAGATTGGACAACACATGTATTTGATTATATTTTAATGTGCATTTGGATATAAAAAAAACTGACTTTTGTGAATAATGGCATTGTAAGTGTTTTTGTGCAGCATTTTGATATTGCCAAGGGTCTTTCCGTTTTGAACTTTCCTTGGAGTTTTGTTATGTTGTTTTTTAAGTTTCTCTGGTGCAGCACCTAACATGAGGATCTTATATTAAACCGACATCTTCTTAGTTCTAACACTGAAGACGCCTTATATATCATCAAACCTATTTGTTAAACAATTGCATTATTTTTTCCTAATTCGTCAATCTTCTCAATTTTATTGCATGTTTGATAGCATACACAATAAATATCCGTTACTTACTGTGTTATCTAATAGAAATACATTAATTAATTTCAATCGTATTTGTGTTTTTGAATATTTATTCTTGCTTGTAATACATAACGTTCCTAGATTCCGTCGTCGGCGTCTATGTCGTCAGCAATTCGGTTCAATCTGTGATTAACGTTTTTTTTTGGGAGATCAATACCTTTGTTAGACACACATGACATGTTATGAAATTGGAACATAAACTTCTTTATGACCAAAATACCGTGTCCAGCGCACAATTTTGAAAATATCATTTACATGTTTTTCTGTATTCTACTTATAAATGGATTTAGTTTTTTCACAGTTAACTTCTGATAATGTTTGCGGTAAAATTGTCAATCATCAATAACTTTGACAAACCTTCATCGAATTTTATAAAAAGTAGATAACAGCTTATTTGTGACCAAAAGACAGTATCCAGAGCAAAATTGTACAAATATGAATTTCATTTTCGGCATATTTTGCTGATAAATTGATTTTGTTTTTTTTAAGTTAACACGTATGCTCGTCCTGACGCTATAGTTTTCCAGTCATTAATAACTTTGTCAAAGCTTCATGGATATTGTTTATATATAAGATATTGTATCCAGAGCAAAATTTGGTAATGCTTTTTTTTCATTTTCAGATTTTCAATGATTAAATCCACTAAATATTTTACAGATATCAAGTATATACAGTTGGGATATATATGATAGTCATCCGGAAGTCGGATAGAACCAATGATTATTTATTATTATACTAAGTACTTCACATACACATGCCATATTTTGATTGGCTAATACGATGGTGTTAAATTACTCTTTCACAAAGTTGAGCGGGTAACAATTCTTTTTAACGGTCAGCCTCTCGTCCACACCAATCAAAAATCGATAGTTTAAAGGACAATGAATTAAAATTACATCAAGTTATTAACGACAATGCTTAAGTTCTACGATTTGGTTCAGATTCTTTTATTTGACTGTCAAAATAAAAAAATAAAACATCTTGCTTCACTTCTAATGCCCGTAACGTTGTTATGTATGTGACGTCATAGAAAATATTTTTGAAAAAAATCATCTGTAAAAGACAAAAATGATAGGACATTCAGTATAATGAATTAAATAACATATAGCTGAGAGGGTCATAGAGCAGATTGGTAACCCTCGAAAAAGCATTGTCAACCTTGGCTTCGCTCAATCAACCTCCCAGCTATGTGTTATTTAATTCATTATACTGAATGTCCTATCATTTTTGTCTTATATTTCATCATATAGACAGAAACAAATACAAAATGCAAATTATTTTGATTAAAGAGTTTTTCTAGTTAGCAATGTCTTGATTATCTCATTGGGATTATAACTGCTTCACAAAATATAAATCAATACATTCCTGCTTAATTGAAATCAATAAATATTTTTTCTTTATGTTCATTGTTAAATTTACACCGTGGCGTCATTAAATGAAATTGAATATCCTTCATGTATCATGGTTTCCATTAAAACAGGATTGTATAGCTGAAAGACCCCCTCCTAAATTATGGAATTCTTTTTAATGCATGAATCAGGCTTTAAATTAAAAAAAAAAGCCAACGCCCTTTCAGTGTATTTATTTTCTCTCCCTGAAATATACAAGTACAATCGTACGTTTAAAAATCTACAACCAATCGATACAGTTGTTTTAAATATATCAAATAGATGAATAAGCTTGCTGCAAAACAACTTACAACCCCAACAATTCAATTTATACCACTACTGAATATGACTTATAGTAGTTCTTAGAAGTATCATCCTAAACGTATAACAAATACAAGAAATAGCTTTGTTAACGGAAAAAAACCAGCATCTCACTGGTATGTGACAACCTATTCGATTTTCATTTGAGCTTTTCACACGCTACTGTCATGATTAAAATGCACTCCTATTTTTACGACAAGTAATAAAAAAAATTAATTCATTTTTTTTCATTGGGTTTTTATATAGCAAATTGGAAATTACATACGGACACAACAATGACGAGTCCCTTTATATTATTTTTATTAAAATTTCTAATTGATTTCGCAGATCTTGATATATTTTTTGTATTACTAATTATCAAATAAGGTATAGTTTCTGCTAGTGATTTTGTGAATCGTTCCGGTTTTGATTCGAGTGTACTTACATTCGATCAAATCATTCTCTCGTATTTCACAAGCAGATCAGTTTTATTAATGATTAACACTTTCGGTTTCTGTGTTCTTAGACATTAGAGTGAACCATATTACTTTTTCTCCCAAAATACATATCGGTCAGGTGGTCATTGAAAATCGCACGAAAAACTGCAATAAAGTTTATGGTCTTTCACCATTTCATGGAATATTTATTGACATTTTTTTGCATTCCCCACACCATAAGAACCATTCACATCCACATTTTTTGTCATTCTTCCAGTTGATAAAAACTGCATCGACATCATTTTGTTGTTTCCCCACTTTTTTTTCCATCTTTTTGTCATTCTCTAATTTAGTAAAAGTATAAACGCCATTCTTTGTTATAATTCCTCCAAATAATAAAAACTGTTGTCATTAGTCTATTTAGAAAAACAAGGACGCGTACGGTCGGACCATATGAGTATACGCGTATGGTCCAGTACGAGCTGACAATACATGTTATTGAATAATATGGGTTAAATTTAAACAAACGTTTATCACAATCTTTATTTTTAGTTCTATAAATTGTTATTATTACAATTAGATGGATAAAATGTACAAACGAACAATTGAAATTAAATATTTGTTTCATCGTATATCTGAATCCTATTTTGGTACTCTCGCCCAATTTCACACTTGCTACCACAAGTTAAGTAATATTTTTTACATTTACATGTTTGCAGTAAACACAGTAAAACAGTTCATGCATGTTCCTTTGCATATGATTTTTTGTAAAGTTACTAAATATTCTAAAACAATTGTCCTCCTACATTATGTTTACTTCCGATATCTTCAATTTCAGTGATCATAATTCAAATAATGTATTACTGATCGTCATGCTTAACACCAGAGATAAACGGATTTAATAAGCGTGGATTTTTTAGATAGTTAGAATATAAAGTTTTTATTACAATTACAATTGAACTTTTTTTCTTTATTAATTTGAGAGTTAAGTTATGTTGGTTGATCTGTTATATGCATTTGTATCTAATAAGCTTGACCAAATTCTTAATATAAGTCCGGCCGTATGAGTATTTGGAAAAAGTACGCATACGATCCAGATCATACGCGTACGGTCCAAATAATCATACGGTCTGGAACATATATATAAAAATAATAAGTTTGACACCCTTCATATATGGCTGTATTTCAGTCTAATGATTCGCTCGAAAAGCAAAAAGCATCTTAATATCCGATTTAAAGGCATATTATTATCCTATTCATGAAAATGATTTAAAATTTCTATGGATGACAGAATTATCACTTTAGATCTTGAAAATAAATTCAGTTGGAAAGGTTTTTTTGTATGTCACTATGTTTATTGCTAAACATTAAAACATTAAAAGTCCATAAAAAGAGCTTTTTTTTTATTCGTGCGGGTCTAGCACTTTTCTGGATTTACCCTCGTTATGAATCTTCTATCTATAAAACGTGATCTGGTCTAAAATAACGATTAAAGGGATTTATGGAATATAAAAAAAAAAAAATGACAAAATAACCAATAACAAATTAATTTGAATAAGAATAAAGGCATTAGTATAAAGAAAAGGAAAATGTGATATGATTGCAAGTGAAATACACCAAAGTTGGAATGAAGTGGATTTTAGTAATTATAGGCAACCGAACGGCCTTTAACAATAAGATTTTATTAAATTTATAATAAAAGTAGATGAAACATTATCTTTTTAAAGTATGACTTTTAATTCACCATTTGCTACATTAGAAAATGCATGAACAAAGTCAGGAATATGACAGTTGCTATTCATTCATTTGATGTGTTTGTGCTTTTGATTATTCTATTTGATTAGTGACTCTATGTTTTGAATTTGAGTCCGGTATTGTTGTTTTACTTTTTCCAATAAGCA
Organism: Mytilus edulis; assembly: GCF_963676685.1. NCBI lineage: Eukaryota > Metazoa > Mollusca > Bivalvia > Mytilida > Mytilidae > Mytilus > Mytilus edulis. The sequence goes on from NC_092344.1 coordinate 17,080,473, forward strand.
ATGGTGATAACAATTTATTTATAAGAAGCTCTAATTTCCATGATTCATCTCCAAAATGCATAGCTCCTTTTCATGATGATCAGTCAATATATGTATTCCCTTTTTCTTCTTAAGTGAAATGAAGTTTTTTCACAGACGATTTCATGTAAAACTGCTTCATGTCTAATATGGAGAGGTAATTTCTGGTAAAATTTTAATCAGCTTGATAACAATAGAGACAGAATTGCCCTTTTGTATATGAACATAGGTTACATTTATTGTCAAGAAGTGTTCTTATTTTCTGATAGCATAGGTTCAAGTATTAGTTCTTGTCGTGAAAATAGTAAGTTCAACCAACCCAGAAGTCAGCACTTCGATGTTCATATGGATATCAATTATATGGTCATATTCATAAATAGTGTTTGCAAAATTATGAATTATTCGAAATACTAAGTATTTTTAATCCCAGGCATAGATTACCTTGGCCATATTTGGCACAAATTTTCAGAATTGTGGGTATACTTGTTTGGCTTTTTTAACGATTTAGATATGCGCGTAACTGATGAGTCTTGTGTAGATTATTAGACAAATTGTAAAGCTGGTACCTTTGATAACTATTTACAAATGACAAAATTATTATTAGAAGTAGATTTTTTTTATAAAGACCAAAATGATACAAATATCATTCAAAGATAGATCTGATATACCATTAATACAAAGGAACCTCTTTTTGACACATCACATGAAATCGGCGATGAAATGGCCATTTAAGTATGCATCATTGGCGGTCAAGTTTTAACACAAGCTTTAAGGTAAAACAAAGTAAGAAATGAACGTGTGTTGACAAAATATCCAAATGTACTGAATAAAGGCAACAGTATTATACCGCTATTCGAAAGTCATAAATCGAGAGAAGGAAAACAAATCCGGTTACAAACAAAAACCGAGCACTGACTTTGAAACCTACAATGTACTCCTATGAATAAATTTGTTTTTAATTGTAGTGGGACGTTTGAAATAAATTAATTCAATAAGCAAATTATAATCATTTTGTTATTCTAATAAAGCTGAACCTCCGAGTCCTACATATATAATTGTTCAATATAGACTGATATAAATCGAAGTACATTTGTAATCCATTAGTATCAAAATCATATCAAATATCATCACGAACTAATCAGCTGTTTTATTATCTTTTTATGAAAATAAGAATGAATATATATTAGATATATAAGTTGTTAACATTAGCACCAGCTCTCAATAATGTATTTATAGCATTAACATAAACATACTGCAAACAAATTATGAAGCATATTATTCAGTAGTTGTTGAGTTTGACGAACATTTCAGAAACCATTAATTATTTTGAAACAACATAAAGTATCGGAATACAAATGATACATGTAGACAGCCTTTTTTGTGCAGATAACTGGTATTATTTTATACCAGAGAAATCATATTATTTTTTCTGAGCGGCTAACATTTGAGAGCACATGCAGACTATATACAATGTGCATTTTGATAAGAAGAAGAATGAATACTGGTCTAAACGAAGGCATATATGCAGTTTTTTGTTGGTCCAAGACCTAATATGAAATTTTCGATTAACCGGAGAACTTCTAACACTGAAGACAAATACCTTACATGTCACTGAACCTACTTGTACAATAAGAACATACAAATGCACGCTTACATCCAAAATGTAAAACATTTAATTCCATTTTTGAATACATTTATTAAATGATTTTAGAATTCGTCAACTACTCTAGTTGTTTGCATTTTTGAAAGCATAAACTAAAATTTCCGTTACTAATTGCGTTGACCTATTCAAATGCATTAGTTACATTCAATAGAAGTGGTGCAATAAAATATTTATATGATCAATTCATTCGAATGGCAGATGTTTTTTCATAATAGGTGCAAGTTTCGAAATGACAAAGGCAAGGAATTGACATAAGTTAAGGGTGGAGCTACTAATTTAAAACATGGTATTTTAAAACCAAGAAAAATATTATAGATAAGATTTCTGTGGAATTCTTAGTCTTTTTGTCGTGTTCGTTTCTTTTGCCATTTCGTTGTCATTTTGTCAAGGATTTTTGCGTTTTGAATGTCCCGTTGGTTTCTTGCCACAATTTTAAACGCGCTGAATCAGTAAACGAAATTATGATCTATTATGAATCCCTTTTTTCACCTTTAAAATTATTTTCCTTTTGATGACTTACCTGCCTGCAAATAATTGAAGATTGTATGCGCATGGACCCATCTGAGGTCGAATTATTGTCTTGGAAGACAATTATATCACCCAGTTTTTCAGCTGATTTTTGTAATTTGTAATCAAAGTGACTGCATTAAGTAAATTTACTTTTCAATATTAAAAATGGTTGCAAAAAAATCATGGATATGACACGCAGCCGCATACTGCAACAAGGGAATTGCAACTTCATTTTATTTTTCTGAAAGTTTACTTGAAAGACAGAAGAATTAAGCAGCGATAATTCCGACTGAGGTATTTTTCTAGACAGCCAATATTTTTATTATCTCATTTGAATTTTATCCGTTTCTCAAAACATTAATCAATGCATTCTATCTTGACATTTTTAAACAATTTGTCTTTTTTTCCTAATCAACATGTCTTTCCGAGGCATAACTTCTTTTAAGAACAAATAACAAAATATTTTTAATTGATTTTCTTCATTTGAATGTAATAGGCTAATTGTCATCGTTGAATCAGAAAAAAGGAAATTCCACATGGATTAACAATGACGTGTCGCTTAATATTATCCTTATGAGATTACTATGTGATTTAGAAGATCGTGATACATTTTTCTAATTACTGATTTTATCAAATAAATGGTTAATGTAGTATCAGGTTGTGAAAGTAGTTTTTATCTCGGTTGAATCGGTCCGGGTTTAAGTGAAACTAAGTACAGTCTAACCTGCTTAAGAGACCACCTGTATTAAACAAAAAACCTGTGTTAGAAGACCATCAATATTAGATCCCCCGGTAGCAGGGTTTCCGCTGGCGGTCGCCATTTTCGCAATTTGCGAAAAAATAATAATTGTGGCGATAAAAATTCGTCATTTGCGAAAGAATTTGGCGAAAGAAATATATAGAACGATTTATTTTCCTCCATCTTGTTTATTTACTTTTTTCGAGTTTCTCGGACTTTACCCGATCAGACAATACTCGGAATTCACCTTGACCTCATTAAGATTTGGACAGGAAATCAATAATCAGCTGATTGCATTTTATAGCTATCGACAACAAAGGACTAATTAATAAAGGTGTTGATTGAATTGTTTGACAAAATGATATGGTTAAATGGCTTCCGCTAAATGTCACATACAGAATTTATTTACGACTTTGCGACGCACGTGTTTGAAGCAAACTTTTGACGTCTCCTCTCCTTTTAAAGATAGTTTAGAAAAGAAAGCTGTTGTTGTTACGAAAAATTTTCAAAAGCAAGAAAAATCTCCGATTCAAAACTTTAATTATCCTTTGACTTTAATATAGGTAATTGATTAGGGAGACTACTTTAAAGTCGTTTGAGTGACACGTGTGTTTCAAGCATAGTTTTAGTCTCAACTTTTTCATTTACGATGGTCAAGAAAAGAAAACTGTCGTTATTAAGAAATCTATTCAAAAGGTTGGGAACAACCCCTCGAATGAGAGTAGCCCTTCAATGTTATGACTACACCTGAAATGAGGGATCAAAATATCATGTGATAAAAGCTTTTGTTTTGTTGTAAAAACCAATTAGTACAAAAGGGCACATCAATATTTTTCTTTTAAAGAAACTTTCCCTACGAACTATACTGGTATTAAATAATCAAAACATGTCCATTAATTTTGTTGTATTCCAGGACTTATATCTTCTTTATTATTAAAAGTATAGTGGCCCCCTCATTTAGAAAAGTTGTTTAAAATACAATGAATATTTTTCCCTTTTATGTTAAAAACAAAATCTGTTGTTTTAAAGTAAATGTTTAGTGTTTATTCATTAAATGTAGACTCTAAAATAAGTTTGACAGAATAATCATAGACACAACGGGGCAAAATCACCTTATTTAAGGGAAAAAAGGGGGGGGGGGGTAAGAAAAAAAGGTAAATTTTAAACGAAAAATATAGTTATGTTACTTGGCGAAAAAAATAATAAAGTGGCGAAAAATATATTGTTTTGGCGAAAGAGGTGGCGAAAAAAATAATTGACCCAGGGGAAACCCTGCCCGGTAGTACATTTCATATAAATTCAAACCGTATAAAAAAACACCTGTCTTAAGAGACCACTTGTTTGCTCTCCTTTGAGTGGTCTATTTTTACCATTTCAAATGTGACGTCACTTTTTTGCGTTGAGGCCTTGACTAACTCGGGTGTGTATATTTTTTGTGTTGGATTATGTTGGTTTATGTAATGTATCCGGTTTTTCTTTCTTTCTGTAATTAGTTAATACTTCAGTTTTATCATGTATATCTTTTATATAGTCATTTTATAAAATTTACTGTTTTCAAAAGTATAAATTGTTCTAAATAATAAGGATGTTCTTATCCCAAGCAGAAACCCTAGCCGTATTTGGCAAAACTTTTTCTGAACTTTTGGTCCTCAGTGCTGTTCAACTTTTTTCTTGTTTTGGACTTTGAACATTTGTTTCTGGGCGTCACTTGTAAGTCTTGTGTGGACGAAACGCATTTCTGGCGTATTGGATTTTATGCCTGGTGTCTTTTGTTAGCTATTATTCGTGTGTTTCTTTGTCCAATATGTTTTCCTATTTATTTGTATTGTAGTCCTGTAATGTTATGTTGTCATTGTAATGTTATATTCAATATTGCCATTAAAGCGGGAGGTTTGGCATGCCACAAAACCAGGTTCAAACCACCATTTTTTTCTTTAAAAAAATGTCATGTACCAAGTCAGGAATATGGCCATTGTCATTTTATAGTTCGTTTCTGAATGTGAATTACATTTTAACGTTATGTTTCTGTTGTGTCGTTTGTTTTCTCTTATATATAAGTGTGAATTCACTTTACTATAAGACGTTTCACGGTACTTTTTAATCCCAAATTAATGTTTTTAGTTTTGATGTTTTATTTGTTATTCTCATCGGATTTTGTCTAATGCTTAGTTCGTTTCTGTGTGTGTTACATTTTAATGTTGAGTCGTAGGTATATTTAATGCTTTTCCCTCAGTTTTAGTTTGTAACTCGGATTTGTTTTTCTCTATCGATTTATGAGTTTGGAACAGCGGTATACTACTGTTGCCTTTATCTATAAATACAGGTTTGACTGTATATGCGATTTAGTATATTGTCTCTTATTTCACAAATTGATCAGTTTTATTCATAGTAGTCCAACTTGAAATTAATCATAAACAGTTTAAGCAGATGAGACGGTATCGGTGTTAATGCTCTTTATCGATGTTTGATGTTTCTTACTTTACACTCTTATGGTCTCGGATCTTTCATATCACACTTGAAATAATGGATACAACAGATCCAGCGTACTCTGCTTAAGGATGTTCGGTACTCTGTTAAAAAATAACAAACTTTTCAAAAGACTATTATGAATTGATAATATATTAAAAAGGAAACAAAAAAACAAGAAAAAAAAAGGAGGGTCCGTGTGCTCATTTTCGAGATATAAGCCATTGAAAATTTGGCGGGAAATAATTCTCTCTAGATTTTTCATTTATTTAACAATGGCACCTTATTTGTTTCCAAAACTCTGAAAAAATAACAAGAATTTTATAAAATTTTGAAATATGGCTTTTTAAACTTTATGTAATAAAATTATTAAAAGAAAAGTAGGGGTTAGTGGGCAATGTTTTTAATGGCAATACATGGATAAAACCAGAGGATTCCGAAAATCTGGCAAAAAATCAAAAGGGAGGAGCAAACATCCTTAATATCTTGTCTTTTATCTATCAGCTGCTTATGATGTCGAATGAGAAATGTGTTTTTAGGAAGAAATGATAGGAAATTTTCATTTTCATAAAGCAGTATTCTAGCAGCGCCTATGTGGCAGGTACCAGTTTTGGTGTACCAGAACATATGTGCCACGCAGAAATTTTGTTATAGCTAAGCATTGATGTATATAATTGCATCATGTTGAATGAAAAAAACAAATGAATGTAAATTCTAGGCTATAATACTACACAAGTAAGTACTTGCATACACAGGTTGAGGATTTCCTTCACATATGGGTCAAATCAGAAGTCAAATTTGTGGTCTCCTCACTTGACGGCATTCAATCAAAGTGGGGAAGAATTCAGTTTTATGTAAACAAAAATATTTTGAGATTTTGATGGTAAGGATAGGTTCGGACAAGGTTCTTATACACTGAATATCATTTTTCTCTTGAATGTTGTCTAAAAATTTTGTCTGCTATTAACAGGATTCTGCAGGTGAGGATTAGATTTGTATCATAGCATCCCATTTTTTGCCTTATTTTCAATGCATTCATACATTTTAAATCTCCATGCTGGACAGACACCCAAATTTAAAGGTTTTCTATATATTCACATAAGCACACACACATCTTATAGTAACTTGAAACCATACATTTTATTTGTATATAAGCTTGAATGAATTTTCAAGAAAATAAAATCATAAATCCATGAAATTCTAAAGATTTATTGTAAAATAACTGGTTTCTGCCACCTTACATTCAGATTTTATTAAATGTGCTCGTTGTCGCCCATAGAAGGCTTGAAATTAAATCAGAACTAGTATAGTAAACAAAACATGATAGTCTATGATTGATAATGGTAATGAAAATTAGTTCACATGATGTCTGCTCTTAAACTATATTACTTTAGATGCGTTAGAATTATCTCGTTATCGTTACTATATTAAATATAAACTGTTTACGTTTATTTTTAGTATGTTAACGATAATTAACCTTTTATCCGCGTCATTCAAAGTAGCAGTTCTTAAACGATAGTTTTTCTTTACACGTAACATAAAAAAGTAACGAAGTAAATGACAATTTATTCTGTTCTGATTTTAGAATTATTTCTTTATTCTAATTTCATTTGTTTTTTGTGTTGGGTATTTTTTTCTTTTCTTTTTATGATGTTGCAGTTAACAAAAATTTATCATTAAACACAAACACGAAAAACTAGATGATATGTTTCTGTTTTTTTTAAATATCGAAACTGTAGTTGAGGTTTTCTTAAAGTAGATATCAATCAACTTATGAAAGAAAGACATGTCACACTATGTTCAAACGATAAGGACAAATATAAACAACATTTAACACAGTGTACACATACAACTAAACATGCGGTAATACGAATATAAAGGTAAGTTGTTCTGAATCCACTAGTGGGAATCGTCGTGATTTCTTTTTTAGATGTAGATCAATTGCAAAAGAGAATAAAAGACATTTCAATTTTGTTTAAAAGACCATACTATTTGGTCTCGACAATATTGCCCTCAAGATATAGTAATTGGTTCCATTTCGGTTGCTGTCTCGTTGTTTAACAAACATCTGATCTTTCATTTGTATGTTATAATCGGTGATCCTAATGAATCATCTCTTTTGTCGTAAAGTTTTGTTTTCAACCGACCCTCATTGTCAATTTCTAGATGTAAGTCAAGATATGAGGCTTAACAAATGTCCACAAACGAATTTTGTTTAAAAGTTGTACTCTTTTTCAATTTTGCAGCAGCTTTGCAGTGTGTTCATTGAAATGATCTTGTTTGAACATATCTAACATCACATTATCTCTTTTCTAAGATTTGAAACCACTAGTCAATTGAATTAATGGCTATGTTAATGAAGAAGGAGAGTACCAGATGTAAAAGATGGAAATGGTTTTCCTTCTTAAGCTACAGTTTAACTATACAACTATGAGATCGCACGAGGGAACTTTTGGATCTACGAATTCTGGATCCCTCCAGATTAAGCTTTCGTTTTACAATCTGAGCTGTAAGTCACTCGAAAAATGAGCCTTTAGTGTTTTTAGCTTTTGTTTTTTCAACTGCACATAAGTTGTACTCAATTATCTTATTTTGGTAGATCGGCGAATCACTAAGCCAAAAGATTAATTTCAGGCTTATAAAGTGTTAGGAATTGTATGCTCTGTGTCATCCCTAAACATCCATATTTTTAAATAGACAAATATCAACAACAAAAAACTAGTGAATCTTTGTAAAAATTCAGGAAAAAAGACCCATGTTGGAATTTCCATTTTAATCTGTGTATTTTCAGATTAGAGAAACACATTTACAGTCAGATCAAATCAAAAGCTATCAAATATCTTCATGAAGAAATCAGACAATATATTAATCTTTTTGTACCGAAAATATTATAAACAAAAACTTGTTAACATTAACGTCATTTCTCATTAGTGTCAGAAACACGTTTACTTAAACTGATTAAGTTATCTGGAATTATTTTTCTAATTACTATTTAGCTTTTATAAATTGATCTCGAAGCAAAGGTATAGAAATCAACTTTTTGTATTAATATATCACATTACGGTTTATATAACTGATATTAATTAATAAAATTGGGGCTGAAAAGATATTCGGAAATTGAGGTTATATCTATTTCGTCATATGAGTTTGAATGGTATCTTTCAAAACCACGTTTTCTAAACAGAGATGAATACCCGTTCAGCAAATGTCATCATGTATATAAACTCATCATAGATACCAGGACTAAATTTTGTATATACGCCAGACGCGCGTTTCGTCTACAAAAGACTCATCAGTGACGCTCGAATCCAAAACGTTAAAGAGGCAAAATAAAGTACGAAGTTGAAGAGCATTGAGGACCAAAATTCCTAAAGTTTTGCCAAATCCAGCTAAGGTATTCTATGCCTGAGGTAGAAAAGCCTTAGTATTTTAAAAATTCCAAATTTGGAAAAGAGATGGTTTATAAATATAACCATATCAATGATAATTCATTTCAGCGCAAAAAGTGCTGACTACTGGGCTATGACTATTTCAGTTAAGCTTGAGTTGTATCTTATCATCTTAATTAGTAGACTTGTGCCTTACAGAGCGAATATGCACAGTTCAAAGTCAGGCGGGTATAGTGTAAGGAAATTTATGATCGATTTAACAATTTACATATTAACAAGTTTGAATATATGAACAACAAAACAAACAAAAAACCTAATAAATCATTGTAATTATTATAAAGGAAAAAGACTAATGCTTGAATTTCCATTTTTATCTAAGTATTTGCAATCGTTATATGAAAACTTATTCAATTTTAGAACAGTTTTTTATTCATTACAATATAAAAAAAAGTCAGTAAAACATAACTGCAAATATTGCTTCCCTGCATTCAAGGGGTCAATAGCCATCAAGTGCTGTCATTTTTTCAAGCCAGTCCAAATTGGAAAAGATGAAAAAGAGAAAAGATCTATCCTTAATCTTTCCTTTGCCAACAAAGGTCTCGATGGCCAACTTAGGCAATATCCTTCATCATAAATTAGTTCAATCGAAAGGACCTCCTTATTTCAAAGACCAGTCTGTACCAATCCTTTCTTATACCTATACCAGACCTATTGCAACTAAAATTTTCAATTACAAACACGTTTTGCATGATCTCAGTATTGACGACTTCAAGTCTAAACCTCCTGATTGCACTTGTGCTAGTTCCCAATTCACATATAATCCAGCTGGCCACGTTACTACCGGTGACCTCAACATTGTTAATAACACTTCCCTGCGAAATGTGTTATCGAAAGGTCCAAAATATAGTGAGCAGAAATCCATCAATTGGAAATACAACTTTAAAATTTTGATGGATTCAGTAGAGGATTATACCAGGCAATGGGCTAAGCGTGAGAAGGAAGACGTAGACACTCTCTCCGAATGGATTAAGGCAGTGATGTCGTTGATACAAATCAGAGTTAAGAAACTGAATGGGTCTATCAATGCCCATGCTACGTCAATCACTAAAGACCCTAATGTTGCAAAAAACTTATCCTACCTTCATGACAAGTATGTTGTTTTCCCCACAGATAAAACCCCTAACAACATCGTTTTTGTGTGTAAAACTCATTACATTAACTGCGTGATAAACGAATTAGGTATTGATAATTCAACATGGAAACCCAACATATACCCTTACGACACTTATCAAAGAGGAAATCCGGGATAATCATAGGTCTGTTCTATGTTCCTTTGGAATTTCAACCAAAGATGATGAACTGGATCTTCCATTACTGTATTGGATACCTAAACTGCATAAATGTCCTACAAACAACGGTATTTTGCTGGGTCTTCCAAGTGCCCCACGAAACCTCTTTCTAAATTATTAACATCTATTTTATCAGGAATCAAAGACGGGCTTTAAGGTTATTGTGAAACTGCCTATTCTAGAGGTGGCGTGAATCAGATGTGGATACTTAAATATTCCAAAGATCTTTTAGAGTACATACATCCTACTTTCTAAAGGATCACTCTGATTCAAACAAAAAATTCTCTGAAACTGACATTATCAAGATGCTTGATTTCTTGATTGACAACATATTTGTTACGTTCGGAGGACGTGTTTTTCAACAAACTATCGGCATTCCAATGAAAACAAATTCTGTCCCTCTTCTTGACGACTTGTTTCTTTATTTTTATGAGGCTGACTTCATACAGGAACTTCTTAGGAAGAAAGATAAGAAGTTAGCAATATCCTTTAACTCTACTTTCCGCTATATCGATGATGTTCTTTCACTAAATAATTCAAAATTTGGTGACTATGTCGAACGCATCTATCCCATTGAACTAGAGATAAAGGATACAACAGATACAGTTAAGTCGGCCTCATATCTTGACTTACATCTAGAAATTGACAATGAGGGTCGATTGAAAACAAAACGTAACGACCAAAGAGATGATTTCAGCTTTCTAATTGTGAACTTTCCATTTCTAAGTAGCAACATTCCAGCAGCACCTGCATACGGTGTATAGATCTCCCAATTACTTCGATATTCTCGTGCTTGCATTTCCTATAATGATTTACTTGATAGAGGGTTGTTGCTCACAAGGAAGCTATTAAATCAAGAGTTCCAAATGGTGAAGTTGAAATCATCTCTTCGTAAATTTTACGGACGCCATCCAGAGTTGGTTGACCGTTATGGAATAATCGTTTCACAAATGATATCGGATATGTTCCTTACGTCGTAACTACAATCCCCTTCCCTTTCATAAATGTGACCTACCGAATTAGACTATTTACCGGATTTGTTATCTCATAAGCAACACGACGGGTGCCACATGTTGAGCAGAATCTGCTTACCCTTCCGGAGCACCTGAGATCACCCCTAGTTTTTGGTGGGGTTCGTGTTGTTTATTCTTTAGTTGTCTATGTTGTTTCATGTGTACTATTGTTTGTCTGTGTCCTTTTCATTTTTAGTCATGACGTTGTCAGTTTATTTTAGATTTATGAGTTTGACTGTTCCTCTGGTATCTTTCGTCCCTCTTTTCGTACTTTGAATGTAATCATTACATAACAAGAGACTAAATAAACACAGGAAAATATTGTACATCATCTATCAATGTATTATTTCCAATATAGTCTAAACTAGTTTAACAAACACATTCGTTATCCAATCAGATCAAAATATATCAAATATCATCACGAAGACATCAAACATTATAATTATCTCTTTGTAAAGATAAAAGGAAAATTATATTACATGTTGACATAAGTGTTGACTATCTGTAATGTAACTAAAGCATTTAATTAAACAGACTTATTTTGTTTTTCGTAGTCTTGCTCTGATTGCTTCGTAGCTGTTTAAGCTGGATCTTGATATAAATTTTCTTCAGAAACAATACAGATAAAAAACAGATAATAAAAAATCATATGGAAATGGGGAATCCCTTTTTTTGTCGAGCCATTGTATTGGTTTGGCATTGAACAAAGTTCATATCATTTAAGTTTAAAGTATAAGAGACGGAAACCGGATCGAAGTATTCGTGTTGATGTAATTTTTATTACCGAATAATGTTGGGACTCAAAATACATTGTGAATTTCTATTTTTATTGAATAAAGGCAACATTGGTATACCGCTGTTCGAAACTCATAAATCGATTGAGAAAAAAAACAATCCGGGTAACAAACTAAAACCGAGGGAAACGCATCAAAGATAAGAGGAGAACAACGCCACAACAGAAAGACAACATTAAAATGTAACACACACAGAAACGAACTATAATATAACAATGGCAACTTTCCTGACTTGTACAGGACATTTTAAGAAAAAAATGGTGGGTTGAACCTGCATTTGTGGCATGCCGAACCTCCCGCTTTTATTGAACTATGCCACAATGATTTATTTTAATATTTCGCAGTATTCTTTACTGCAAGAGTGACGACATATTGCGTCAAACAGTTGAAATAAGATTAGAACTTAGATCACAATATCCAACTTCTGAAGGGGTTTATAAAATATTATATCATCCCTTTGACTTCGTATTCATATAGCCTAGCAAAAGAACAGTTTTCATTCTACAACCGACCAAAAAAGGTCCAGGTGATCATATTTCTATAAACCAGTCAAACTTTCGGATACGCTTAGTATGACATTATAGGATGCTACTGCTGGGAGACGTTTCATCCCCAAGGGTATCACCAGCCCAGTAGTCAACACTTCGATGTTGACATGAATATCAATAATGCACAGTGTAGATACTATTCTGTACGCTATCCGGAAGTCGCGATTTTCGAAGCGAGAACTTTTTGGATCACATTTTAAATTTGATGGATATACTGAATTAAACGGTAAGTTGATCATCTGTACATTGCTTAATGATTAATTCAGCCGACATCGATATTCTCAAATGGTTTAGAATTAAATTCCGCACATTCAATATTCGTGTCTTTGCCTTAATCAAGAGATTTTCAAGTGCATCACTAAGAAAAATCAGTCGGCGAACCTAAAAACAATCTTTTTGCCCTCTTAGTGTACAAATTAACGTAAAAACCAGACTTAATTAACTCAATGAAGTATATTTCAAGTGGTGGTAAAAGTTTCAACCAGATCTTTGAAGCCAGAAATAAGAAAATTACACTTGTTTGAATTTCTCACTGTACGATCAGTCTCGCTTGTTTATTTTAAAACTGTATGATCAGTCTTTATGTCACTGTATTCTAGTGGTGATTTCAAAGTTATTTACGATACATTAGAAGGTGGCATTTTTCTAAATAACACAAATATATTTCAATACATTCACATCCTTAAAACTTATGAAACATGTTTTAGCTTGATTGGGTGTACTCGACTTACTACATTAAGTATAAGGATGTTTAAATGTTGCTTAAATAAGAGGAAGGTTTGATGTATACTAGTATATAAGTTTCAGAAATGTCCTCCGTTATGATTAAAATTGTACAAACACACAGATTTAGTTGTTATATAAAAATGCATGTATTTACACACATTCGAGGCCGTACTGTAGCCTATAATTGATCACAGTTCCTTCCCTTTGTTTAAGATGTAGAGCTATATAAAAAAGATGTGGTATGATTGCCAATGAGACAACTATCCACAAAAGACCAAAATGACACAGACATTAACAACTATAGGTCATCGTACGGCCTTCAACAATGAGCAAAGCCCATACCGCATAGTGAGCTATAAAAGGCCCCGATAAGACAATGTAAAACAATTCAAACGAGAAAACTGTCTTTTTGACACTCAATTGTAAACCACTTTGTCAAGTGGGGGGGGGGGGGGGGGTTATAGTGATAAAGAAGTCCGTCTTTCCGTTCGTCCGTTGGACCGGTACAATATGTTTCGCCGGTTTTGTAAGCGCATCTTCTCATAAACCACTTAATATACATTGGGGGTTCCGGCCATTTTTAAATGGAGAGGGGTCCAATCCAGGAGAAAAGGGGATTCCAAATATATGTTCCCATACAAATGAATTGATAGTTATAAAAAAGGGTTTCAAACTGCCGGATCCCCTTTTTTTTAATCTGTCACTGATATAACTATTAATTAATCTTATTCGGATTCCTTATCATAAATGATATAATGATTGTATTGTGTACCATCTATTTCGAATTTTAGTAAAAATCTTTTATGAGGTTACTTTATATAAGATACGGACTTGAACATTACATTATATGGGGGCACCCATCAGGTATTTCCAACACCTCCTAAACCAATCATTAACGTTTTATGAAATTGCTCCATTTTTACTCGATTAATGCATTATGGACCTTCTATTTCTGTAAACTTACCAAAATTATATCACATGAATTATCCCCCTACGCAAAGCTGTCTGTATCCATTTTTGTTATTTTAAAAGACAAGCTTGATTTATGTCATCATCAATTGGTCAACGGCGGACGGTGTAAATGATCTTTAAAAATGTAATAGCTAAACCGATAACTGTAACGATACACTATTACAAAGTCCACAAGCGAATTATGTATTACTTTTTAGGCATTTGATTTAAATAAGACTGATGGAACAAAAATACAATTATTTTGCCGTCTAAAAAATTCATCAGAAATATATTTGTATTGTCTGATGAAAGTAATTACACGTTATAGTTCCCTGGATAGTTTATAATATCACATATACACGTATATACCTTCAAATTGCTGTTTTTTTTTCCTTCAAAATCACGACTGGTCATACAGTCAAAAAATCTGAAATCTCTTCTAGAATACAGTCAGTTCTAGACTGATCGTACAGTAATTTATTTTGGGATCCTCAAGGAAAACATATTTTTTTTATGGGAAATACGAATATTCTACTTAAATACGAAAAGAATATTGAAACAGTATATATTTAACTGTAAACTGATGCAAATATTTGCAATAAAAGATTATTTGCTCTGTACTACGAGAGCAAAATTGTCCATCGATTTCACTTTTTTCTACCAAGTTGATGTGATGCACACGTATATTTTATATTCTAATGCATGTTTTTGTTACAGTTACTCATATTTATAATGCTATATATACCTTGAAGATGTTCAAAGCACTTTGTAGATATAGGAGTAAACAAATGATGAGAAAAGTTACCGTAGGCAAAACCGTCCTGTTAGCCAGTTGGAAATCATCGCTTCGAAAATCGCGACTTCCGGATAGCGTACAGAATAGTATCTACACTGTGTAATGTGGTCATTTTAATAAATTTCCTGTTACAAAACTTTGAATTTTTTGAAAAACTAAGGATTTTCTTATCCTAGGCATAGATTACCTTAGCCGTATTTGACACAACGTTTTAGAATTTTGGATCCTCAATGCTCTTCAACTTTGTACTTGTTTGGCTTTATAAATATTTTGATATGAGCGTCACTGATGAGTCTTATGAACGAAACGCGCGTGTGACGTACTAAATTATAATCCTGGTACCTTTGATAACTATTACTGATTATTTTTTTATTTGCTCCCTAGAAAATATAACTGTCATCGAGGCCACTAAATAAGAAATAAAAACATAGTTTTATGTCGCTTATGATTTTTAGATTCAGCTAACAAGCTATTCTTTCTTTGTGCTTATTTTCAAAATGCGTTTCTCTTATATTTTTGGTTATAATATTCAAAATAAATTTTAGTTAAGGATACATTATATAATTAACCTTTAAGCTGTTGGTAAATAGCAGTTTTTGAAAGGATTTTTTTTTTGCCTTGAACATACAGTTTTATAAATATAAGAACTGACGTTTAAGACAAGTAATTCATTTTGGTTTATCTATTTCTTGTCTGTTTGTTTTAGTTTATTTCTGGTGTTGGATATCTTTTACTTTTTCTTGTTGTCGCATGCAATACATATTTCTTTCTATGTGAAAACTAAAAACTAGAAAAAGGTCTCTTAGTTTACTTTTAAAACAAACCTATTGGTAAAAAAAACAACTGTGATAGAGGAGTACATGAAATAAGAAACCTCTACTAGAGTTAGCCCTTTTGTTTTACAATTATAGCTTTACGTGTTTTCGAAACATTAGTCTTTAGCGCATAAATCTAAAGCTCTTTTTATTTGAGCTAAAATTGTACACAATTATTATGTTTTGTAGATCGTAAAATTGAGAATGAAAATGGGGAATGTGTCAAAGAGACAACAACCCGACCAAAGAGCAGAAAACAACCGGATTTACCTTGTTTGTAGATCATGTAGTCAATGTGGCAATAGTCCTGGTTAAATTTCAGGTTGCTCTTGTTTCATAATATACATATACATATATATGTAAAAACGCTAAAATCTAATAAATAATTGTAATCATTCATCAAATCACAAAATACCCATTGTAATCATGGTTTTTTAATTCGTTCTCTTACAGAATAAAATTTATTTATTCACTAGCGATAAAAAAAAATCCATTATAACATCAATATTTCTTTACTGCATTGAAGTGGTCAATACATAATTAAGTGTTATCATAGTCGTACTTAAAATCTTAATCATTACATGACAGATACAAAATAAACACAGGAAAACATTGCACGACTACCTTCGATGTCTTATTTCTCAATATAGCTTCGATAAACTCAAAACACATTTATTATCCAATTGTATGAAAACATGTCAAAACACTGAAAAAATCAAAAACATTGTAATTATCTTTTTGTAGAGTTCAAACGAAAATTATATTAAATGTTGACATGAGTATTGACTATCAGTAATGTAATTAAAGCATTTAATTAAACTGACTTATCTTATTTTTGGAATTCTTGCTCTGATTACTACGTAGCTGTTTAAACTGGGTCTGAATTTCGATTTTCTTTATTAAGAAACATTATAGATGCACGAATGATAATTAGAAGTTTGAATGTTTCATATTATGAAATGTGACATCACCTTTGTTCGTCTTGTTAATTTATTGGTTTGGCTTTAAATCTAATTCGAGTCATTTGTGTTTAAAGTGTGGAGTATATAAACTGTTATAACATAATAGAATTGAGGATGAAAATACATTGTTAAATTCCATTTGTTTTCAGTTATACCAATGTGAATTTTCTTAACATACCACACGATTCTTTACAGCAGATATTAAATAAGAATATAGATCACAACATACACTATACTGCTGTGCGTATCTTTAATGGTCAGATTTACACTGTCTGAACATGATTTTTGACATATGCAAAACTCTTTTTACTCCGTTTTTATATAGATTACGTTTATTTAACTACCGACCGAAAGAAGTCCATAAAAATTAAAGTCACAAAAACCTGAACTCTGATGAAAATTCAAAAACGAAAAGGCCCTAATCAAATGGTAAAGTCAAAAGCTCAAACACATCAAACGAATAAATAACAACTGTCACATTCCTGACTTGGTACAGGCATTTTCTTATGTAGAAAATCATGGATTGAACCTGGTTTTATAGCTAGTTAAACCTTTCACTTGCATGACAGCTGAATGTAAAATGTAACATGTAAAATCTACCCATTTAAGGATTGAAATCTTTTGAGTATAAGAACCGAATCCTTACCCTGACAGACACATGTTTATATTAACTTTAACTCTGACTTAGAATCGTATTCATATTTCTATGAATAAACTCATCCTAGATACCAGGACTGATTTTTTTATTTAAGACAGACGCGCGTTTCGTCTACATTAGACTCATCAGTGACGCTCGAATAATAAAAAAGAAAAAAAACTAACAAACTACGAAGTTGAAGAGCATTGAGGACCAAAACAAAAATTCCTAAAAGTTTTGCCTATACAGCTAAGGTAATCTATTCCTGAGGTAAGAAAGCCTTAGTACTTCAAAAATTTAGAGTTTTGTTAACAGTTGATATATGATTATGAACATATCAATAATTCAAGCTAACACAGAAGAGCTAGTCAATCGTTCAGATAAGTTAAGTATGACATGATAGATATAATGATAATAGTTTATTTTTCACCACCAGATAAAAGAAAACAAAATGTTTCATATCGCTTATGATTTTAAGATTCATCAAACAAGGTGCCCTTTATTTATGTTTCTTTTTCAAATGCGTTTCACTTATATTTTAATGATTATAGTTTCAATATAAACTGTTGACATTTACGTTAAGATACATTACACCATTAACTTTTAAGTTGATGGTAAATATAGCAGTTTTTAAAAGGATTTATTTTTCCGGGACAATTTCATATATTATAGAACAAACGTTTAAGCCAGTTGGTCCATTTTTTAAATCTATTTTCGTGTTGCTTGTTTTCGTTTGTTGCTATTCTTGGATACCTTTTCATTTGTTGTTTTGCATGTAAAACATATATCATTATATCTGAAAACTTTAAAAAGCAACATTAACTCTGACTTAGAATCGTGTCAATATTTCTATGAATAAACTCATCATAGATACCAGGACTGATTTTTTTCTATTTAAGCCCCAGACGCGCGTTTCGTCTACAATTGACTCATCAGTGACGCTCGAATCAAAATATTTTTAAAAACCAAATAAACTACGAAGTTGAAGAGCATTGGGGACAAAAAATTCATGTTTATTTTTTATATGCGTTTCACTAATTTTTTTAATGATTATAGTTTCAATATAAACTGTTGACATTTACGTTAGGATACATAACACCATTAACTTTTAAGCTGATGGTAAATATAGCAGTTTTTAAAAGGATTTATTTTTCTTAGACAATTTCATATATTAAAAAACAAACGTTTAAGCCAATTGATATTTTTTTTAATCTATTTTCGTCTTGCTTGTTTTCGTTTGTTGCTAGGCATGGATATTTGTTTTCACTTTTTACTTGTGTTTTTGCATGTAAAACATATATCATTATACCTGAAAACTTCAAAAAGCAACATGTCTTTTGGATGTCCTTTAAAAAAAATCTTTTGGATAAAAACAAAACTTTGATAGAAGTGTACGTCGGGAACTTAACCAGAGCTAGTCATCATTTTAGAAACATAGCTGTTAATGTATTCAAAACCTTGGTATATAGCGCATTAAGCTAAAGCTGTTTTTAACTGAGCTAAAATTGTATTCAATAATCTTGTTTGGTAGATGTAGCAATAGTCCTGGTAAAATTTCAGGTTGTAAAAAATATTTGGAAAAAAATGCTTTGGTTTTAGAATATGCATATTCATATATATTAATATCTTAAAAGGCAAAAATATAATAGACAATAGTAATTATTTAGAAGAGGAGGGTTGGGATACTGCTAACACGTTTAACCCCGATACATACTGTATGTATGTGCATGTCCTTAGTCAGGAGCCTGTAATTCAGTGATTGTCGTTTGTTTTTCGTTCATGTATTTTACATAAGTTATGCCGTTTGTTTTCTCGTTTGAATTGATTTACATTTGTCATTTCGTGGTCTTTTATAGCTGACTATGCGGTATGGGTTTTGCTCACTGTTGAAGGCCCTACGGTGACCTATAACTGTTAATTTCTTAGTCATTTTGTCTTTTGTGGAGAGTTGTCTCATTGACAATCATACCACAACTTTTTTTTATATATTAAAAATACCGGAATTTCAATTGTAATCTTTGATTTTGCTTTACTGTATTCAAGTGGTCATTACAACATAAAGTGCTTTCATCTACGTACTTTAAATGTTAATCATTACATGACAGATGCAAAATAATCACAGAAAAACATTGAATAATTACTATTAATATATGATTTCTCAATATGGCTTAAAATAAATTCCAAACTCATTTGTAATACAACCGTATCAAAACATATCAAATATCATCACGAAGAAACTAGACATTATAATTATCTTTTTCGTAGATAAATGGAAAATATATTAGATGTTTACATTAGCTTCAACTCTAAATGTTAATACACATTGAGTTTAAGATATTTTTGTAATTCCTGTTCTGGTTAATGTGAAGCTTTAAATATTGGACCTGAATATGAATTCTTTCATTAGAATGGTGCAAATTTAGAAAAACTGTTATAAGATCAATGTTTACAATGGGTATTGAAACAGAAACTATCTAGTTGCCACCAAACCCATCCCGAAATCCACTGCTTCAGCATTAATATAATTTAGTACGCCAGACGCGTTTCTTCTACATAAGACTCATCAGTGACGCGCTCATTAAATGAGGTTTGTTTTTAAAGAGTAAACCTAAAGCTTTAGATTCATTCAACATATTCATTTAAATCTAAATATCGACAGATAAAAAGAAAGTATGCGAAAGATCAGAAAAATACACCCTCTATAATTTACTTTTACATTATGATTTGGATGGAGAGTTGTCCCATACCACATCCTCTTATATCCATACACAAGAAACATATCATCACCATCAGGCTTCTGACTATATATGAAGTCATTCTATTCAGTAGAAACGTGTGGTAAAAACATTTTATTTTATAAATTACACTCAACATGTACAGTATCGGCAAAGCAGAAAAATGTGTTTTGCTTATCTGAAAATTCCCACATGTTACAACTTACCAATTGCAAGTTGCGGACCAAAATGTAAGTTAAAAATTATGCAACTGAATGATCAGAGACTGATATATTTTGTCAAACAAAAAGATGGACGGTCAACTAGCGTACAAGGGGAAGTTATTTATCCCATTCAAAGACTAGAGTTAGAATATTAATAACAATTGTGTAATAAGGGGGGCTATATATAAAAAATTCAACAATTTTTGCCACCCGATCAATGTTAAATGAAGCTATCGATCATCAAACCAGAGATTTTTTTTAAACAACCTACTAAAATATAAAGCGCTTGACCCTACTATATATGTTTACAAGGTTTCTTTAACGGAATGTTACCGTCTCTAAACATGACATGTTATTACAAATCATTTATCATCTTTTACAGCATTTTACAGACGACAATCATTGATTCTACAACCGACCAAGAGAACACCATGCGATAATCATATACACTATTCGTATACTTTTAGTCGTACTCATACAAATTTTAATTCTATGTTCTTTTAGCCCCCAGAAAATAAAGTTGAAATTTCATCAGAATATGTACAAGTACTGTTATAGTTATATTTTTCAGCTGACATGATGTCATCTCTTCATGTTAATTGTAAATTGCGTTACACTCATCTCTGTATCGTTATTACAGTCAATTTAACATGTTTACGTTTATTTTAGGATGCATACGATAATTACCATTAGAACGATAAAAAAAGCAATAATCAATCAACCTTAAACTGTCTGTAAAAATAGCAGTTCTTAAACGATTATCTTTTCCCTATACAAACAATTCTATTTTAAGAGTTCTGACGTTTTAGATAATTAACCAATTTTTTATTATATTTTATCTTATATGAAATGCAATAGTGGTTAAACCAACTACCGAGAAGTAGATATTTAAATAACAAAAACATATTTTCGACACTTATTCTGTATTTATACACCGATCCCATGCTCTTTTTTCATTGATTGTTTAACTGGAATTTTAAATGACAATATTTTGACAACATCCCAATGCACGAGCTCTAAATGCCAATACAAATATGTATTTAATACTTTTACTCTAATGGTAAAACATTTTCAGGCATTAGTTTTGGGTGTTTTAATAACATTAACGGTACCAATTTTCTTGCACCAGATGCACATTTCGACAATACATGTCTCTTCAGTGATGTTCGTGGACAAAATATTTGAAATCCAAAGCTTATATAAAAGATAAAGAGCTATAATCCAAAAGGTCCAAAAAGTAAAGCCAAATCCAAAAACTTCTCAACTTAGCGCCTTTTAAGATTATTAGAAGATTCAGCTTACACGACGAACTCTCTTTATGATTATTTCTTAATGCGTTAATCTTATATAATTATCATAATTTCATCCATAAAACTTGTTTACCATTATTTTAGGAACCATTAATCGTAACTAAAATCCACTTCTTTTTTCTCCACGAATGTGACCTATCGAATTATACTATTTACTGGGTTTGTATTAACATGAGCAACATGACGGGTGCCACATGCGGAGCAGGATCTGTTTTACCTCCGGAGCATTTGGTGGTGTTAGTATTGCTTAGTCTTCAGTTTTCTATGTTGTGTTTTATTGTACTATTATTTGACTGTTTGTCTTTTTATTTTTTAGCCATGGCGTTGTCAATTTATTTTCGATTTATGACTTTGACTGACCTTCTGGTATCTTTCGCCCCTCTTTAATTAATTAACCTTAAAGCTGTATGTAAAAATTGCAATTAATGAAGCAGTATTTGGTTTATAACCTTTTCAGTACAGTTCTATATAAAATGAATGTTGGTGTTTTGTTGTTGTTGATGCCCCCCCCCCCCCCCCCCCCCCCCCCAATCCCTCGTTTTAGTTTTCGTTTGTGTTCAGTTGTTTAAATTCCTTTGCTGTTGTATTAAGGATTATAACGTAATACATATGGAGATAATTTGTAGCAGAGCCTCCAGTCATCAACCCGGTCAAGATTCCAAATCTTGTGAAAATTAGTTCGAGAGATGAGGAACTTTTTGCACTGGCTGATCAGAATCAATGATGTCCATGCCACAATTAGAAACAGATTTGGATACTTGATTACGAGAAGGTGGAAGTATGAAACAACGTCGATGAACACTAAGTGAAGTTCGAAGCTCACGTGACTTTCTATGCATCAGAAGCATATGGACGCATCAGTCGCTCCGAACCAGATATAACTGGCTGTGCATAATACCTGACATTGACAATCAAAGACAAGGTAACTGAATTCAAACATACGTAATAACATTTGGTGGACGTTTTTTTTTTCTTTCTTATTGATGTTGGATACGTTTAGTATGACTAAAAAGTTATAATTTACATTAATACTATTAATAATTATCTTTTTTTGCCTCCAGAAAAGTAAAATTCATAACCGGCACAGAAAATGGAATGCGTTAGATTCCTACCGCTTATAGTTATAACATGATGCCCTCTATTAATGTTTATTATTTATTTGCGTTACACGTATCTCTTCATCGTTTCAGTATTAAATATAAATAGTTCACATTAAGGTTAGGATGCATTAGATAATTAACATTTAAGCTGTCGGTACATATAGAAGTTCTTAAATGATATGTTGTTGCCTTTTATGTACAATTCTATATTTAAAAGTACTGATGTTAAGGAAATTTGAATCTTTTTGTGTCTAATTTCCTGTTAGTTTAGTGTTTGTCTCCTCTTTTACTTATGATGTTGCCGGGGGTGTTGCATTTAGAAATGTAACTTTATACATGAAAACTCAAAACTACCAATCATTTATCTTGTTTTTTTCCTTAAAAAGATAATACCTGTTATTGATTTTAAGTTTCTAGGAGAAAATAGAAACCAAGAGAGAGTTAAAACTATTAAAGCAAAGAAATACTACAGGTCACATTATATTAAAATAAAGTATTACAACAAAACAAAGCAAAACAAAGATTTGGGCATCCAAAACGCCACAATATACTTTATTGGCTAAACATAGGCATGCCTAAGAGGTATACAGATCCTTATCGCGTCTGGCGTATTAAACTATAATCATTTTACCCCTTATCCCTTTTCTCAAAATTTTAGCTAAAGAGACTGGTTTTTAATAGGTAATAAAATTTGAAAAAAATCATTAATCAAAAACTACTGATTGTAAGTACACAATTGTTTCACAGAAGTAAGTTTGATTATAACATTTTAAAATTCATTGGTATTTTCCACTTGTATCACATGTTTTGGTAATGAATCCAGAACGAGATTTCAACGAGACTAAAATGTCTTGAGAATACATCCTTAATGCATTGGTCTACAACTTTTGACCTCGGCTATCTTCTTTAGCAGATCGGTGGCAAACCGTGGTAATGATCATGGTTCTATTTTAGGTTGATACGTTTAGTTTGAAATATCTATTCTGTTTAACAATATACATGTATATAGATATAGGAAGATGTGGTGTGAGTGCCAATGAGACAACTCTCCATCCAAATAACAATTTTAAAAAAGTAAACCATTATAGGTTACATATTTATACATAAAACGAAACATTTTTTCTTAAAATAATTATTACAATTCAGAAAAGACTAATGTTGATATATGCACTGTTATTTCGTTTTTTTTCAATCGTTATATTTGAACTCATTCACCTACATAACAGAACTTATTTGTTCACTAACGAAACAAAACACCAGTAATTCATCACTATAAATACTGCTTTACTGCATTCAACTGGTTGATACATCAATTGTTGCCAACATCGCACTTTAAATGTTAATCATCAAATGACAGTGACTAAATAAACACAGGAAACATTGTACCACTAATGGCAAGGCATAGTACTGAATACGGCCTTAAATGAATTCGAAACACATTTGTTATTTAAGCTTATCAAAACGTATCAAATATCATCACGAAGAAATCAATTTTGTAATTATCGCTTGGCAAAGATAAAATGAAACATAAAGTAGATGTCAATTTTAGCATCAACTATCACAAATATCATTAAAAAGTCATTCCGTTCAGTAGCACTAGAGAAATATGTTACCAAATAGAGAGTGACGGATAGACTGACTAACTGAACAACTAGCATACAAGTGGAAACCAAGTTATCCCCAACCAAAAATTGACGGTTAAATATTGGAACTTCTAGTAGGGTTAAAATAGGGACTATATATATATATTAGAAATGCAACCATGTTTGCCTACTGATCATTATTGAAAAACGCTTCAATTCTTCAATCCAATCAATTTGCAAAGCATACCAACATGTTCTTCTAGGGAGAAGGATTTGTATTAACTGTGGAGGATTTAGTTTTCTATTGGGAAACGACCCTAGGCCTATATAGTGAAAGATCAAATTCGCATGCACAATGAATTTTCTATAATTTCAGAACGAGTACAGGTAAAATAAACACGATAGTTTTATCGCATAAACTTATAGTATTCAGCCGACATGATGCCTTCTCTTTATGTTAATTATAAATTGCGCTACATTCATCTTTTAATCGTGATCATAGTCAATTTAACATGTTTACGTTTATTTCAGGAATCATAAGTTAATTAACCGTAAAGCAATGGGCAAAAATAGCAGCTTTTAAACGATTATATTTCGCATTATACCTAAAATTCTTTAAAAAAAACGACTGACGTTTTAAAAATAATTAGTTTGGATGTGTATCTTATCTTCGTTGTAGTTATTTTTTTAATTTTGTTTATAAAACTATTTTTTTGTTTTCCCGCGAGATTTAATCGTTGTCAGTTTTGATGTAGCATTTAACATCTTCAAAGACTTTAACTTGAAACATGATAACTTAAAATTAGATCTAGCAAATAAAATTCTTCTTTTAAAATAAAATATAGTTTAATGATATGTTTTTCGGAAAAGTATATAGGTAACATACACAGCCAAATTTTTCTTACGTGCATTTTACGTGAACAAAATGTGCTTATGTAGTGTATTAAAAGAATCAATCGAATAGAGATAGGTATCAAAATTATAAAATTGAAAATCAACAAAACACAAAGAAAAGACCCTAAAGTGCAATACGATATGTCGAAGAAAGATCGGTGCCGTTAATATGAATCCACCACAAAGTCGATACCTCTGTTGGTGTCTTGTTTTCTCTCCAAAGGTATCATTAGCCAATTAGCTAGTTTTTTCACGATACTAGAATTTAAATAAGGACTTGTGTTATCAAAATGTATTGTTACAAAATTATAATTATTTTGAAATTAGGAAAATATTTTCCTCATGCAAAGCTTTGATGCCCAGTTTCCACTTTTAGAATATCTAGAAAGAATGCATAATCCTGGTATTTTGATAACTATTTAAACCACTGGGTCGATGCCACTGCTGGTGGATGTTTCGTCCTCGAGGGTATCACCAGCCCAGTAGTCAAAATTTCGGTGTTGACATGAATATCAATCATGTGGTCATTTTTATAAATTTTCCAACCTTTGAATTTTTCGAAAAACTAAGGATTTTTTTATTCCAGGCAGTGATTACCTTAGCCGTATTTAGCACAACTTTTGGATCTTCAATGCTCTTCAACTTTGTACTTGTTTGGCTTTATAAATATTTCGATTTGAGCGTCACTGTAGACGAAACGCGCGTTTGGCGTACTAAATTATAATCCTGGTACTTTTGATAACTAATCAAATGATATGAAAAATGAAGAAAAGGCTATTTGTAAAAACTGATATAATATATTGAGATATCTTTACAGATATAAACAGATTGCAATGATTTCTCCTGCTTGTTTCAAATGACTCTGCTATTATATTATCTTCTATTATATTTTTGTACATATGCCAAGTTTAAATGCATTATTCTGTTTTTTGCATTAGAATTCAAATAACGGATATGTAGTTTTTTTCAATTATCATTTTCCCACAGCAAAATTGAAATAGTGTTTGCACATAGATAACAAGACATGTGGATTTACGTGGAAAGAAAGCTGTAACAGTCATCTCTGAGTATGCGATAAGTATAGATTTTTTTATCTCTGAGTATGCGATAAGTATAGGTGTTGTTTACAAAGCAAAAGAAACAATTCATATGAGAATTTTTAATCTTGATCGAACAGAACAAAATGGAAACAATAAATGCAGATTAAAATCAATGCCATATACATTACCAGCGAATTGATGTCCTTGATAATGTGTAATAAAGATAAGGTAGTCACTGCACGAGTTAAAGATGGCTTTACTTTTCTTTCGCTTGCTCACAAAATTAGCAAACTTGACTCTATTTCTAGAAATACGTTTTGAGGACATTAATGTCGCTATTACATGTTTAATATATTAATCATTCAGAACGAAGAGGTGCAATTTTACTTCTGCTGACAAATCGTCGGGGACAAATGTTTTAAACAAACGAATAAATTCATACACCACTTACCAAATAATGCTTGAAATGAAATTGTCAAAACAATGTTAATCAATTTTTTGAAGTAAGACTAAAAAAAAACAACAGAAATGATGAGATATAATAGTTTATTTGCTATCATATCTAATAGTCGTTGATAATCAACCAATGTATGGGTTTCTATCTTCTGTGTATGATATTTCAATATTTGGTGTTACTTCAATAAATGAAATGATTTGTAAAATGTTTTTCCTCTTTTTCGGAATTGCTGGTTATGAGGTATTGCAGTCATACCAAATTCAATTAACATTCTAAAATCAAATTGTTAGCTCTTTTTAAAAATTTTGTGATCTGGTATACACCATAAATATATTCATCGTTATGAAATACCATAGTAAATTTTCTTTGCAGGAAAGCTTTTTGTTCTGTTAGTTTGCCTATTTAAGCAATTATTGTTTAGTTGATGATGATTTCATTCAGTGCTATCTCTAACAAACACAATTTTCAAAGTATATATTTTTTGTACGATGCAGTTATCTAGATTAAAGTTTTGTACAACATGTTAAAAACTTCAAACCAACCTTTAAATGCCTGTGGAAAATATATCTAGAAAACTTTTCTCATCTTTGTTACAATGCATTAAATATGATACAGGTGTAATACCACCAAATCATGGTACGTCACATCATGTTGTATACGAAAGTAGGTCTAAAAAATTATTCCTTTGAATTTGACAGTTGTAGAAAATTAACCCTGCATTTCAATGCACTTAAATTTTTCTGAGTCATAAATATGTATGTTGGGTGTCTGAAAGCATCATTCCTTTTTTATTTGATGGTCTTATAAAATATTTTGGAAAGTTAAGGTTGCATAGTTACCAAAGCAGGTAACCAGTAAATAACAGTGTAAATATTGGGTTGTTTACTTCCGGTGACTATAAGGTGTCATACCACCAATTAAAAGTCCCTATCTGTTCAACCAAATTTTACAATTTTCACAGCTTTCTAAATATTTTACCTTAAGTTTAACTTCATAGAAACCAGGTATATCTTGAATCGTACATGTATCAGCTTTCTACATGCCAATTTTCAACAGGTGTTCAAAATCATATAAAAAAGAAAAGGTCTTCCGAATAGAGGTACCACTAAAAATAACCCCTGGTTTTCTGGAAATCTTAAATTAGTATACTATGGAGCGCATTAATCCTCAATTTTGAATGCAAACTCATAAACAAGTAAATTTTAGCTCAAAATGGTCTCAATATATTTCTCTTTCACCAAAAGTTTCATTTCTGCCAATTTGTTGATTAGTTTAAGTAAACAATGACACCAAATGCACTATTTTTTGTCCGAGTAGGCCTACTTTCACATACGTTCTAAATTTGAGGGAGTAATTGGTGGTATGACACCTAAACTCTACTTTATGCAATGAAATGTAGTGTGAAATTTTCACTTCCACACTGGAAAGGATTAAACTTTATACATGCAAAGTATTTCTTTGGTTGAAATAAAGGATAAATACTGTACAATTTTTTTTAAAGTGCCAATTAAACAAAGACTAATAGAAGAAAATCAATGGTGGTATTACAACTACATACACTTCTATTTATTGCCATGGGGTAGTCTGTTAATTATCTTTGGTTTATGAGTTTCACAATTTTCCAGTGTTATCTACCACATGTTATTGAAAGTTAACTTTATTATGAAAATTAACAATGTTTAGAAATAATTAATTACAATGAACAACTCTAACAGTTCGGTAGCGTAACATCATAGTATTTATTATGAGTTTATCATGAAAACAAGTAGAATGATTTCGCTTAATCGATTTTTTACTATTGAACAGCGGTATACTACAGTTGCATTTATTTATCACCAAACGGAATCTCTGTTGATGGACAGACCTCTACCAGTGTAATAACATAACATCATCAACCTAAGTAGAATGTTTTCGCTTTAAATCGATTTATGACCATTGAAAGCGGTATACTACTGTTGCCTTAATATTTGATTTATGCTATAAGATATTTGCATCAAGATTATAGTAATCAATGTTGAATTTAAGATTCTACCTTTTCAGTTTGATGTGTTTGTGTACTTCCGGTTGTCTTTCAGCCCTTTTTTGCCAGGGTGTTGTAGGTCTATTTTCGAATGACTAGTTTGAATATCCATTTGGTATCTTTCGCCTTCTTTTGTTTCAAAGCATCAGGTCAGTCTGGACAGTTTTTGTGACAGTTGTTACTACCACTGGGTCGATGCCTCTGCTGGTGGACTGTTAGTTCCCGAGGGTATCACCAGCCCAGTAGCCAGTACTCCGGTACTGGCATGAAAATACGGATTTTTTTGTGTTATTTAATTTGCTGTTACAAAATGTTAAAAATTATTTTAAATTAAGGAATGTATCTCCCTTATGCAAAGCTCTGATTCCTTTCACGGATTTGGCTATACTTTTTTGGAACTTTTGGATTATAGCTCTACATCTTTTATATAATCTTTGGATTTTACATATTTTGGCCACGAGCATCACTGAAGAGACATTATTTGTCGAAATGCGCATCTGGTGCAGAAAAATTGGTACCGTTAATGTTATTGTTAATAATCATAACAAACAACATGCGTTTTGTTCCTTATTTCTTTTGGTCACTGGGATCTGATTTTAGCAGTTTTCGTCTCTAGAGTTCATATCAAGATGTTGCATTGCGTCTGCTGTGATAAACATAGTTTCCCTCGTCATTTTAATACATAGTGACAGTTACACTCAGAGCAGGATCTGCTTACCCTTCCGGAGTACCGGAGATTTTCTTGTACTTGTACAGAGTTGACCAATGGTTTCAATTTCAGTTTACTATAGAATGGGTCCACCTTGCATCCTTGGCAACTTAAAAACATTAAACTTAAAGTCTAATATAATGACCAGTAATGGCTTTGTCCTTATTTGCATTTAAAAAAAATCATCTTATTTTTGCGTGCTAAGTCTATATATATATAGATCTTTGAATATGTACAATTTTTAACATGTTTTGTAAATATAAACTAACATTTAATTCATTTTAAAGTGAATTTAATGTTGTTGCACATCAGGATGTTATACTTATAGATTCAATAGAAAATAATTAATGAATTCATTAACTATTTACCGAATTGACAGGAGATAGATTTTAAGCTACTACAATTTTTAAATGTTTAACATTAATACACAGCGGGACACTGTACGAACACAATTATTTTCAAAATTGCATTTCATTTCAATGCATGCAATGTAACCATTTAGTTTGGTCTGTGGAGACTCTGGTAAAGTGGTTATTAATGAATCTTTGTCGTAATATTGTTGTAAAGTAAACGTTCTTTACTTCATTATTAAACGAAATCCTCCAAGTGTGAAAATAATAAATTTTATTGAAATTGCTGTTCCTTTCATGTTTGTGTATATGAATATAAATATTAATTGTGACTGACTTTTCTATAATCGTTTCACTGGTATATCTGCATAGCATTCATTGCATTATGGTCTTCTCTCGGTGTTCATTCTATAATCACTCCAATGTCTGTCTTGTCACACTGTCATACATATGAGAGGTTTATAAAACTGGTCAATTCACCAATTTCTACATAGAAAATGCCTGTACCAAGTCAGGAACATGACAGTTGTTATCTATTCGTATGATGTATTTGAGCTTTTGATTTTGTCATTTGATAAGAGACTTTCCGTTTTGAATTTTCCTCGTATTTCAGTATTTTGTGATTTTACTTTTTTCTCTTTTCATCTAAACTTCTGATGTTATTAGTCTTTTTAATTGAATTACGTCATACTGCATTAATAATAATTTGAATGTTTAAAATGACTTCCAATATTGTTTGTTAAAAAATACATGTATTATGAATGGAAGACTTTCCCTTTCAAAGCTTAGCATGATCAAATGATTTAAGATATATTTTGCCGACTTTTCCGGTCCCTGTAAGTCTTAGAGGTCTTCACATATATCTTATTTAAGTGATCGGGCCTAATGAAGATAAATTTATAAAAGCGCTTTTGGTGCATGAAATGTATCAGGTGGATTAATAATATAAACTTCGATGACATTTGACAGGGAAAATTTATCGTCCTGTAACTAAAGTGTAATAATACATTTAAACCGGTGATATGTATTTGTAAGAATGTTTCTATATATCTTTATTACACATCATCAAGGACATTAATCCTCCGGTAAGATATATTGCATCAATTTCAATCTGCATTAATTACTTACATTTTTGTTCTGTTCGATCAAGGTTAGCAGTTTTAATATGACGTGCTTCTTTTGCTTTGTAAACAACACATTGATAAAATTCTATACTTATTGCATACTCAAAGATGACTCTTACAACTTTTTTTTCACGTAAATCCAAATGTATTGTGACCTATGTGCAAACACTATTTCAATTTTACTTTGGGACAATAATAATTGAAAAAGAACTACATATCCGTTATTTGAATTCTAATTCCAAAAACAAAATCATACATTGGAACTTGGCATATGTACATAATTTTAATGACTATAATATAATATCAGAGACATTCGAAACAGGTATGAAAAATCATTGCAATCTGTTTATATCTGTAAAGCTATCTTAATATATCATATCACTTTTTACAGAGAGCTTTTTCTTGATTGTTTATTTCATTTGAAGCTTTCTTTTTAAATATTCTTGTAATTTTATAGCATTACATATTAATACCACAAGTCCTCATTTAAATGCTAGTATTGGGACGAACTCGTTGCAGGGTTAATGATACCCTTTAAGAGGAACAGTCCACCAACAGAGGCATCGACTTTTGTGTAGTTTTATATTAACGGCACCGATCTTACTTCGTCAGATCGTAATGCTCAAACTGTAGGGTTTGTTTTTGTCTTTTGTTCTTTTGTTTTGTTCTTTCTGTTTGTGTTACATTTTAGTGTTGTGTTTCTGATGTGTCGTAGTTCTCCTCATATATTTGATGCGTTTCCCTCAGTTTTAGTTTGTAACCCGGATTTGTTTTTTCTCAAGCGATTTATGAATTTCGAACAGTGGTATACTACTGTTGCCTTTATTTAGTTGATAATTGCGATACCTTTCTCTATTTGATTGATTCTTTAAATATAGTATGTTACCTATATACTTTTCCAAAAAATATCATTAAAATAAATTGTATGTTAATAGAAAAATTCTATAAAATAATTAGTGATAGTCCTATAATGTCATAATAAGCGTTTCCGAAAGATTGACTGGTTTATAGAAATATGATCACCTGGACCTTTTCAGGTCGGTTGTAGAATGAAAACAGTTCTTTTGCTGGGCTAAATGAATACTAAGTCAAAAGTATGATATAATATTTTATAAACACCTTCAGAGCGTGCATCTCTGGTCGTCAAAGATAAGTGCAATGCACAGAAGTTGGGTATTGTGATCTAATTTCTAATCTTATTTTAACTGTTTGACGCAATATGTCGTCACTCTACAGAGCGTGTATCTCTGGTCGTCAAAGATAAGTGCAATGCACAGAAGTTGGATATTTTGATCTAAGTTCTAATCTTATTTTAACTGTTTGACGCAATATGTCGTCACTCTTGCAGTAAAGAATACTGCGAAATATTATAAAAAATCATTGTGGCATAGTTCAATAAAAGCGGAAGGTTCGGCATGCCACAAATCCAGGTTCAACCCACCATTTTTTTCTTAAAATGTCCTGTACCAAGTCAGGAAAATTGCCACTGTTATATTATAGTTCGTTTCTGTGTGTGTTTCATTTTAATGTTGTGTTTCTGTTGTGGCGTTGTTTTCCTCTTATATTTGATGCGTTTCCCTCGGTTTTAGTTTGTTACACGGATTGTTTTTTTTTCTCTCAATCGATTTATGAGTTTCGAACAGCGGTATACTACTGTTGCCTTTATTAAAAAAAATCGAAATTCACGATGTATTTTAAGTCCCAACATTGTTCTGTAACGGTTTCCGTCTCTTATACTTTAAACTTAAATAATATGAACTTTGTTCAATGCCAAACCAATACAATGACTCGACAAAAAAAGGGATGCCACATTTTCATATGATTTTTTATTATCTGTTTTTTATCTGTATTGTTTCTGAAGAAAATCTGTATCAAGATCCAGCTTAAACAGCTACGAAGCAATCAGAGCAAGACTACGAAATATAAAATAAGTCTGTTTAATTAAATGCTTTAGTTACATTACAGATAGTCAACACTTATGTCAACATGTAATATAATTTTCCTTTTATCTTTAGAAAGAGATAATTATAGTGTCTCATGTCTTCGTGATGATATTTGATATATTTTGATCTGATTGGATAACGAATGTGTTTGTTAAACTAGTTTAGACCATATTGAAATGATACATTGATAGATTATGTACAATATTTTCCTGTGTTTATTTAGTCTCTTGTTAGGTAATGATAACATTCAAAGTACAAAAAAAGGGACGAAAGATACCAGAGGGACAGTCAAACTCATAAATTTAAAATAAACTGACAACGCCATGGCTAAAAATGAAAAGGACACAGACAAATAGTAGTACACATGACACAACATAGAAAACAAAAGAATAAACAACACGAACCACCCAAAAAAATAGGGTTGATCTCGGGTGCTCCGGAAGGGTAAGCAGATTCTGCTTCATATGTGTTGCTTATAATATCCGATATCATTTGTGAAACGGTTATTTCATAACGGTCAACCAACTCGTGAGGATGTCTGTAAAATTTACGAAGAGATGATTTCAACTTGACCATTTGGAACTCTTGATTTAATAGCTTCCTTGTGAGCAAAAACCCTATATCAAGAAAATCATGATAGGAAATGCAAGCACGGGAATATCGAAGCAATTGGGAGATATATACACCGTATGCAGGTGCTGCTGGAATATTGCTACTTAGAAATGGAAAGTTCACAATTGAATGATGTGGTCGCATGATATGAGGACACACTGGTTATATGATTTAACATTTTGTCACCCTCAAGGTGTCAACAAAACTGAAAACTCAAATAATCAAAATGATTGGAAGAATCTTTGATATGGTAATATATCTAAAATAAGTTGAAACCGTGTGATAATTTTATTCGTAAAGAACATGCATCATTTGCGAAATTCTGATAAAGCTTCTCAGTTTCAAAGTAATTAACTTTTCAAAACACTAGCATATATTGAAAGGGGATTAATAAAGGAATCAAAAGAGCAAAAAAAATAAATACGTCATCGTGCTTGTTTTCGAGATATTAGCCATTGAAATTTTGGCGGGAAAATGTACTCTCTTGACTTTTCATAGCTTTATCATTGACAAGTTTAAGTCCTCAAAATATATTAAAAAGTAATTAAAATTTCATAAGACTTTAACAGACAGCTTATCATTATACGTTATAAAAGAATTATAAAAAGAAAAATGGGGGTCATCGGGCAAATTTTGTTAAGGCATTCGAATGGATAAAACCAGAGGATTCCGAAAATCTGACCAAAATTCCAAAAAATGACAAGCGAGCTTCCTTAACAAATATACGTTAAAGTGGCTCAAACAGAATGTTTTATGATACTTAAAGTCAGTATAATTTGATAAGTATAACATCAAGTATTCTTACATTTAAATCAACAACATATTCAATAACTAAGATGCATAAGTTTTCTAACGGTTATTCCCATTTCTTAAAGTCATAAGAACCTCAAATCAAAAAAAAAAATAATGCATATGTTTTTTATAACGCAATGGATAGTTTTCATTATAAAACTTATGTACATATACATTTTCTAAAGATTTTTTAATTATTTTTTTAGAAGAAGTTTACTTTATTTTAATTGCTTCCAGGAAGCAATTCCGAAGCAATTCTTGACATATTTTCCGTGACCTCAGTGTGACTCTTCTCGTAAAAATCCGGTGATCGCAATACGTATGGATGTCCTTAAAATAAACTATTATCTGATTGTACATGTTAAACACGTGCTCAATATCCATGCTTTTTTGTTGTTTGTTGACAACATGTGACAATCGTTAAACTTCGGTTTCAAAACACGAACTTTAATTACCTGCCATATTTTCTCAACAACACTGACCGATTGAAAAAAAAATTGACGATTATACGAAATTTATGCGAAAAAAAAGGATAAAATCGTGTACAGACGACTAAGTTTATGATGTTTGTATGCATTGGTTTCAAGAATTGGAATAACATTATTTTTCACCGGTCACTCGTTTATTATGACTTTAAGTATTATAAAACATTCTGTTCGAGCCACTTTAACGTATATTTGTTAAGCATTTGTTAATATATCATGTCAGATTGTATTCTCTCCATTACAATTAAAAAATCAAAAACCGGAAAAGCTTGAACAACTTTATCAGAATTTCGCAAATGATGCATGTCCATTACGAATAAAATGATTACACGGTATTAACTTATTTTAGATATATTACCATATCAAAGATTCTATCAATCATTTTGATTATTTGAGTTTTCAGTTTTGTTGACACCTTGAGGGTGACAAAATGTTAAATCATATAACCATTGTGTCCTCATATCATGCGACCTCAGTGAATTACATTGATTCCAACTGTTTTCAGTTAATTCGATTTATCCTGAAATCACTGCAATATACAGCGTTTTTGAATAACGGCATACGTGTGTAGCTGATCTAAATGTCTGAAATGATTTCCAAAATTGCTTATTTAAAATTTTAATAACTTCAAAGGAGATTCCCTTTCAAAACCAAGCATGTTGAGTAACCATTACTTCGTGTTTGAAATCAAACACTTTCCTCTGAAGGGTCTATGTGACTTTCACGTGTCATTGTCAGATTTATACACTGCGGTAGATTTAGTACTGCCGGCATTCAATTAAGGTCTTTGTTCCGACTGTTTAATGGTATTTGTTACATGTGAACTTAAGTATTATACTGAATTGTCTGGCTATATACCGCATCAAAGTATACATATTGACTGAAAGACTGAACATGTTCAGATGATGTTTAGATAAAAAAAAAATGACTGTTTAAGACTAAAATTTATTCATAATTAAAACGAAGTTGCAGTTACTTTTTTTTTATATTTCTGTGTCTCATTGGCAATTATACGACATTTTCATGTTTATAGTGTACGTGTATTTTATTCAAGAACAAACTTTGAGATTCAAATAAAAAAGAAGCTGAAAATCTACGTCTTATTGTGACTTTTTCAGCGGAGTCATGAAATTGAGAACGGAGTTGGGAAATGTGTCCAACAGACAACAATCCGACCAAAGAGTAGAATACAGGCCACCAATTTGTATTTAACACAGCTAGAAAATCTCGCACAGGGAGGCGTGGGCGGGCATTAACTGACCCCTAGGAATTCCCATACCAGCGTATATGATATATTGTCTATGTATTCATTACATGTTTAAAATGAATCCAAATCAAGGACGAACATGTAATCAACACTTTTCCTATGCACTATCCTGACCGTTGTCCTCGTACGATCGTGCACCTTTGTAGGGGTTGTTATTCTACCATTAATTGTGATACTTGAGAGATTTCGAAATAAACTTGAAAGCGCTAATTCTTTTAGATCTAATTATTTATAACAGAACATAACCGTAAAGGAAAACAAAATCTATTGAGCAGATCTATCATTCTTTAGGTAACTATTAAAGCCTGGCACTTCTAAACAAAATAGACGACATTCAAGCGAATTACAAAGGTTACGGTTTTAAAAAAAGACACAATAACAGTTTCAATAACAATAAACTGATTGCTTTTATCAGACAGTGACCGGGGAATGGCATTCATTAAAAAGACTAAGATAAGGAAGTAATCCGATCATTAACACGAACGAATTTATTGAAATGAAATCAATCTTTGAAATTTGTAAGATTGTTAATACAAAGATGCTTATATAAATATAAATGTAAAACTTAAGTAGGAGGACAATATTGATATCTCAATTACTGCTTATTTGGAATGTAAGATTTCGCCATTATGTATACATGTCCGTGTCTAGCAGTGAAAGTAGGCCTTCCTATCGATAATACAAATCTATGGTATATAAAACGGCTAAAACAATATGACATAGAAATTATATACAAGATATGGGATATTAGAATAAGATTCATGTCATGTAAAAATTGAAAAATCATTTCACTTCTTATTTAACCATTATCCAATTAACCGATCTTCTGGCATCTCCGACTGACAAACACACTTTAATCTCTCATTGGTATTATTTGACTAACGTTATCACAATTCAATTCAATTCAATTCAATTAAAATCCATTCAACCCCATAGTTTTAATTTGAAGAAAAAAATAGCATATATATTGAATGAATGTTATTCAGATAATTTAACACAGAAAGATGAAATCATGTAGTCTTCTAAAATTAACTTTAATAGTTATTTCCACAAACATTAAAATATACCTCCAGCAGTAGAACAAATGAAAATAAAATAAGCAAATACACTAACACAATAACATATCGGCAAAAGAAACATGATATAGTGTAAACACGAATGATAACGGGTGGTAAACAAAACATAGTGTCTGCCTTCTTCTTCAGGTGATGCAATGAAAAGTTATCAGTCGATATCAGTTACCTATTAATGGTTTGTTTGCATCGAAATAGAAGTTTTTGGAGAGATATATTCCAATTTCTGTTTATCGTACTGATATTAACTTTGAACTCAAAGAGAGGCGAAAGGTACCAGAGGGACAGTCAATAAAAATAGCATATCTAGCTTTATGTTGGGTAGAGGCATTCGTCATGTTTGGAAATATCCAGCTTATCTTCAAGCTTGTCCATCTGAACTTCAAACAAAGAATATGTCAAATTTAGTGTTTACAACATGTCATACGATTGTAACATAAAAGATGTAAAAAATACAAGTTTGGTTTCATCGAATGGTAAGTATCATAGTTCTGATACGACTCAATTGCAAATTAATCAATCTGCATGCCCCATGAAAGTGTTTTTATATTGTTTAGTTCACGACATTGCCCTGAACGTTGGTCATTTTGCAAGAAAAGATGCAATGGATGTTACAAATTTCTAGATCTTATCTTGTTTTTCTAAAATTCCGTTAAAATCTTTAGTTTGTATAAAAGATAAATTAATTAGTAAGTCTATTATTGAAATTGAAAAAAATAAAATGTGTCTAGCTTTCTGTCTATCTTTTCATTTAACCAAATTATTTTAAAACATAAACTAAAATCATACGCAATAACTTATGCGCCCACAAAACAACTGTCCAGATAAACGTTCATCAGGAACGCTCCAACCAATAATTTGAAGTGAATAGTAAAATATAAGAAGATGTGGTTTGAGTGCCAATGAGAAAACTCTCTGTCCAAGTTACAACTTGTAAATAATTGTGTAAATGTAAGAAACGTTTTAAAAATTATATGTAACACACAATTTCCTTATTTAGATGAAACTTTTAAAAATGATTTTAAATTATTCTCTTGAAATTTGCATATTTCATTAAAGATCTAAGCCTATTGAATCCTGGTATTTTATGATACTTGATTGGGAAAAAACAGTCTATCTTAAACATATCATTTGACTTACATAGATACGAACTTTGTATAGTTTTCTTTATACGAAACTATGGTTTGTTTGATTAGAAAAATGAACATAATAAGAAAAACTGAATCAACGGATTAAAAATAATTAAATTTGATATCAATCGAACTATCGACAATAATTGGATCAAATAGAAATTCCTTTACAACTTTCTATGAATGCTTCACCGATTACGCTAGTATGGTATTACCATGTCACAGTATGTACTCTTTTCAGCGGCAATCGTCTATTCTGTTTCGATATTATAGTGGTAGCTGGAGTCAATCTTAATAATTACCATTTGTCAAAGTTTCATAACTGTAATCAACAGTTGAATACGATACAAATGTCTTCCTAACAATCATAGAAATATCCCCTAATGATCCACATTTCCTATATTGATGCATTTGAAACTGACTTTACGCATGGGCTTATCTTTTACTAAATGTGCAATCATAAAAGATTGAAACAGAATTAGACTGTCTACCGGCTTAGGACTGAGCGCAATAACCGACGCACATTACCAAGTTAATTGCATTTTCAAATAGGAGCTACAACAGTTTACCAATCTGAAAACTTAACAGCTATTTGGTTTATTTGAAAATAATGTATAATGTTATCGCATAAGAGAATGTTTTGATGGCAAACAAACGATAAGAAGAGGAACTATTCAACATAAAAAAAGAGTGTGTGGTATGATTATCAACGATTAGCAAAGCGCAATTGCAAAACAATTCAAATGAGAAAACTACCTTTGATATTTTTTGTCTTTCTTCTATTGTTACAAAAAGAGTAAGCAGAAAAGGAAATTGTGTAATGATTGGCAATGAAACAACTCTCAAAGAGAGATCACATGACATAGAATAAACTCATCAAAGATACCAGGATTGAAATTTTATATTTACGCAAGACGCGCGTTTCGTCTACAAAAGACTCATCAGTGCCGCTCGAATAAAAAAAATGTTAAATAGGCCAAATAAAGTACTAAGTTGAAGAGCATTGAAGACCATAAATTTATTTAAGTTTTGCCAAATACAGCTAAGGTTATATATTCCTGAGGTAGAAAATCATTAGTATTTCAAAAAATTATGATAGAAGTTAGCACTAATAGATCACCGAACGGCAATCAACAATACGGAAAACTCAAACCAAATAGTAAGCAATAAAGGCAACAAAAGGACAAATATAAAACTATTCAAACAAACAAAATGATTTGCATTAAAAAAAAAACCAAACAGAACAAACTTAAAGCTAATGTAAAACCCATTAAAGCTAAGAAAATTGATATATCTGAGATAAAGATGTAACAAAAGTATAAATACGAAACCAAAATAGAACAAGAAAATTGATTATTTTTTATACTAGTGATCGATTGCGTTAGAAATGTCTTATTGTGGTATCTGTGTTGTCAGTTCGTCAGTTTCTTAGTTCAGTTGTTTTGCTTAATTGTATGGATGATGTGTTATACATGCCAGATATAAAAAGGCACATATACAGCTATAATCGTTAAAACGCTTATAGTCGTGCTATTTTGCAATACATCAATCTCCGTTGTTAAATCTAGTTGGAAATCTGTTTTATGAGTTATACAACGTGGGCACAAAGCAAAGCAGATGAAACATGTCAACTATCAAAGAGAAAAATTACAAAAAAGAAACCGCCAGCATACATAAACACAGACTATTCAATAATAGCTGTCATATTCCTGACGTAGTACAGGCCATTTGAAGTAGAAATAATTGGTTCAACCCGGATATATGACTAGCTAAACATCCCATTTATATGGCAAATTTATGAACTGCTAAAATGACAATATTACGTGACAGGAATAGCAATTGAAACTATGATCAAAAATAGTAAAAAACATTTATTTAATCACGACAACTATTAGATATTGTCCAGGAATCGTCCAAATTCAGCCGTTTCCAGTCGAATTTGTCTAGATTAAACGCTTCTCAATCCGATAGTAAACCGATTTGTATCTTTCACATGGTAAATCAACCGAATTTGTCCCGATATTGTTCCGATTATACTGAAAATGATCAAATAGAGATGAGACAAAGATCAGACAGTGAAAAGACGCTGTCTGGAGATATCAGTTATGCGGCGTTGACACATTGACGATTATTGATTCCGTTGGAGATCGGACAGCAATAAAACACGAAAAGTGAAAAAGTCGTATTACAATCCTCAATTATCTGGAATGTCTTGTCATTGTCTGAACACAGACGTTTGAGTTCGTAACAGATTCTTACGGGTCGGGAATGGTCTGGATAGTTCGGCCAAGCACCCCGACAGTGAG
The DNA here is from genome assembly GCF_963676685.1 of Mytilus edulis. NCBI lineage: Eukaryota > Metazoa > Mollusca > Bivalvia > Mytilida > Mytilidae > Mytilus > Mytilus edulis. The sequence continues at coordinate 17,120,982 of NC_092344.1, forward strand.
ATGCGTCCACTCGCATTCGGGGAAACTCAGCCGTATTTGTCTAGTCGGATTACAAGCGTTACTATGTAGTGACAGATTCTGCTGTATCGGATCAAAATCCTAACAATGTTCTGTAATTTCTGGACGGTGTCCAGTGGAACTTGAAAGGTCAGGAGAAAATTTTCATTGCTGTTTTCTGTCGATTGAGTCGAAATTGCATCCTTGTTCTGTGTGTTTTGGGAAGTTATCCTTTGGAACGTGCATGATCTGAAGAAAATTTTCGTTGCTGATTTTTTCCCGATTGAGTCCAGATTGCATTGAAATCTTGTCGATTGCGAGTCGTCTTTGTCGAAATCGTTTCGCAATAGTCTAGTATTAGTTTGGGATATTATAAGCAGTAACACACAAAGTTAAATGAATATGTCCTTCTGTTTATTCTTCTAGATCACTTGAAATCACTCTTGGTTTTTGTTACTGATATCTATTTTTCTATTTTGTGTTTTGTAGACTGTTGATGTTTTTGACATGACATTGTCATCAGTTCGTATTTAGACTTATGAGTCTGATTTTGCTTTTGGTTTAAAACAAAAGCACAAAAATATGGAACTCCGAGGAAAATTCAAAACGGAAAGTACCTAATCAAATGGCAAAATCAAAACCCCAAGCACTTCAGAAGAATAAAAAACAATAGTTATCAAAGGTACCAGGATTATAATTTAGTACGCCAGACGCGCGTTTCCTCTACATAAGACTCATCAGTGACGCTCATATCAAAATATTTGTAAAGCCAAACAAGTACAAAGTTGAAGAGCATTGAGGATCCAAAATTCCAAAAAGTAATGCCAAATACTGCTAAGGTAATCTACGCCTGGGATAAGAAAATCCTTAGTTTTTTCGAAAAATTCAAAGTTTTGTAAACAGGAAATTTATAAAAATGACCAAATTCTTGATATTCATGTCAGCACCGAAGTGTTGACTACTGGGCTGGTGATACCCTCGGGGACGAAACGTCCACCAGCAGTGGCATCGACCCAGTGGTGTAAATAGTTATCAAAGGTACCAGGATTATAATTTAGTACGCCAGAGGCGCGTTTCGTCTACATAAGACTCATCAGTGAACTGTAGTATTCCTGACTTGGTACAGGTATTTTTCGGCTCTCTTTAGTTAATTTTTATCTTTTAAAAGATGTTTGCATGAAATACTGGCTTTATGATGGATGCTACCCTTAGCTTAACAATTCAAAACTTTTGCGGTTATTTAACGCGTATTCTACTAATGAATGTTTTCCACAAAACTGTAAGCTCTTATAGATACTGATCATTAACCTTGGATTGAATATATTTGTTGCCTGTCTTTGAATTGACAATAAACGGGTCCATATAGTATACTAAATGTAAAACCAAAGGAAAATTATGAAATAATCAATTGTTTCTCGTAACAACTATTGTCTTAATGAATCCCCCGTGTCTCCAACGGAATGTAATAGCATCACACTGTCATACATCCATTAGTCGTTTAGCTACTAGATATTAAAAATCACGAAATTTCAAGTATTGATTAAAGGCGGTATATTTTTCAGCCTCTTACGCAAAATTTAGTCTGAGATGATGGCGTATAATTGTAAGATACCAAATAAAGTATAACAATTTCACAAATGGTGGATGACATTACTTTATTTTATTGTTCAAAGTACGTCCTCTTATTGCCCACGAACATAATTGAGATCTTATTTTTCCTTTTTAGGATTGAAATTTTGAAATTGAGATGCCATGATTTGGTTTTTCCTTAAAGAACGGAACTGTTACTCTTTTTTGGGAGAAAAAAAATAACATTTAAAACATTTCACGTGCCTATTTTACATAAACAAGACAGGCTTTCATATATCCAATGAAATGTTAGAAAAACCAAGGACGTATATTAGATTGTGAAAAGTTGTAAGGATAATTATATAAACCAGGTCAGGTACATTTGTAACAATTAACTTCTTTGTCCTTTGTCGTGATAATAGAATGCTTTCCATAAGTCGCTGTGGTATACTACGTTCTGACATTATGAATCATTAAAGACATGTTAAATACTATAGTAAATGTTGCGTTTCACACTTTGTAAAAGAAGATCTTGAAAACATCCTAATTTGGACAAAACAAAGGAAATGATAAGAGAAAACAAACGATACAAACAAATCTATATTTAAGAGTATTGAAGATAATACAGCAGTATTTGAACGTGTAGAAATTTAGAAAGTCTCCAATTTAAAAAAAAAATTGAAACTGGAAAAAACGCTTTCTTATAAATATCAATCAGAATGAGGTAAACTTTGAGCTATTTTCAAATATCACCTGTTACACTTCTACTAGAAAAACGTTTTACCGTCAACTATTCAGCGTATTATCTGGGCTATTCTACGTTCTGACATTTTGAGTCGTTAAAAACATAAAAAATACCATCGTAAATGTTACATTTCTTTGTTTGTGAAGAAGATCTTGAAAATCTCAAACAAATTTCGGTACGACAAATAAGATTACACAATGAAATGAAGAATAAAGCAAGACATAAGATATAGAATCTCACATAGACAAACACAACACTTTAGTGAGAAGAAATGAAAAAAAAATTCCTAATATTCTGTGAGGAATTTTGAAACAGGGATTACAAAATTAAAAACAATACGTTCAATAGTGTCTTTCGACTGAAGTGCTTTTCTGGATTTATCTTCATAAGAAACACTCAAAGCCAAATATTTAAAAGCCGAGGATGTATACGTACCGAAACAATTGAAGAGCTATATGACAAAAATTACATAAAAAAAGCCAAATCCCATCTAAGGTCAACTTTGCATGAGGGAGTTCAAACCTTCGTTTCTTTATAATTTTAAAATTCATCAACGGACAATTTTAGAAAGGTTAGTTATAAAGCATGTACTAACTACTTAGCTGATGATACCATCGGGGACTGAAAGTCCACCAGCAAAAATATCATCCCAGTTCTGTAACAAATTGAAAACAACACGTTTAATTATTTCATGCGTCCCAAGCACTTTTCTTTATTGACCGTCATCAGGAACGCTCAAAGCCAAATATTTGAAAGCCGAGGATGTATTAGGATTAAACTAATTTGTATAATTATTCGTCGAAATTCAAATGAGATTTTACACTTCAATTTTGTTAAATAACAATTTGTTTGAAGCTCAATGTTTTCATGCTTTATTGAAGTTGTTAACCCCCTTATTCAAAACCTGTCAATACAAGTTAAACCGTCGAATGACCGATACTTAATAGCTAGTTTCACTTATCATTTGATTATTTTCTCTATTATTCAGCGTTTTTATTAATAATTATCACTCATTACTGGTAACAAACTTTTAGATACATATTTGTTTGTTGTTCCTGTGGTGGGAGTCTTTGGTGCAAATTATATGTAGAGCCCAGGTGGTCGTGTGGTCTAGCGGGACGGCTGCAGTGCAGATTTGGTGTCACAATATCACAGTAGCATGGGTTCGAATCCCGGCGAGGGAAGAACCAAAAAATTTGCGACAGCACATTTACAGATCTAACGAGTTACACAAGTCAAATATTGTTTTTAATCGTTGAAAAAAAAAAGATATATGTATTTTGTACAGTTTCGTTTTAGACATAATTTAAATGTTGGCGTTATATTATGCTCGTGACGTTAAACTGTTCAGTTTTATAAGACATGGCTTTTATTCGACAGATTTGGAGAAAATTAATTAATCATCACTTCGAAGACTCGGAAATTATTGTGGATTTAGGCTTTCGTTTTATAAAAAAAACCATAAGCGTACGTAGGATAATCAACCAAACGTATCGCACGCGTAGTTCGAAAATAGACTTTGAACAGGCATTTCCTTGTATGTAACATTTGAGTTGAATCTGGTTTTGTAGCTCGCTACATCTCTCACATTTGTAAAAAGTCGCATAAATCTATCAATATATATCTTAAAATAAGATGTACTACGCAAAAATGAAGTTTAATGACATAAATGTTGCTTACAATAACAATCAACAGATTTATTTCCAGTTAGACGTTGAAATAAACACCTACTCATGTTCTATTTATTGTACATATGATGGTTTGATCCTTCACAATTGAGGAAAATACATGATCACCGCAACTTTTTTGTTGAATCATTTCCTACGACAGACACATATCGGTATAATTCCTGTCATTGCTTCTTAGATTGAAAAATATAAATTGACGTTACATGTCTTACAACATTTTATCTACCTTGTACTACAGGATCACGATAGAAGAATATATTTAGCTTGGAAAAAAAATAACGATTAAATATGAGAGGCTTTTAAAGAAATTGAACTTTCATTTGGCAAATAAATGATCTGTAATCCTCATATCTTTTTTTTCTTTAGATCTTCTGCTAGACTTCGAACAGAATATGTTTTTGTATATATTTACAAACAAACCATGCAGAAGTCAAATTGTTAAATAGGTTGAAATAAACAGGAAGTGATTAAATAAACCTTCATTAAGTATTTTGATACCTTTTCACAAGAAAACTTTTATCGCTCAACATATAATACAGATTTTATTCAACGTATCTTATCACTAGGGACACATTTAAAAAAACTGTTAGAATAATCCAATGTACAGAAAAGCATTATGATTGGTTAACAAAGTCGGACATATATAGATGGGGGAAAAGGATGACACTAGAATTTAATACTTTGAAACAAGAAACTAATTTGCATTGACCCTACCTGTCTCTAATCATGTTTCGTTGTTTTTTATGCAGATCAGAAATCTGTGTTGTGAGTACCATGCCATTCGTGAATTATAAATTAGAGAATAACTGTATGATATTAAAACAATATGTAATCTCCGAGAGGGACTTTGTCAGTAAATAAGAGGAAACCAAATGTTAATTCAAACAAAAACAATCTGTTATACATATACCATACAAAAATATTTTTTTTTAACAACATGTATGTTGGAGGCGAGTTTTTATCTAATAATTGACATTCCTATATCAGCCAATTGTGTTTTTCTAAGTTTTTTTTGTCCTCATGGATAATAATATTAAAACCAGGTCAGATACAATGATGTCAATAAGTTTCTCTGTCCTTTGTCGTGATAATGGAACATTTCCCATACGCCGCTGTGCTATTCTGTGTTTTGACATTATAAAAGAGCAAATACATGTTTAATGTCGTCGATCGTGCATGTTACATTCCTCTTTTCTGAATAAGGTCTAAAAGAATCTAACAAATTTGGATAGTAGAAAAGGGTGCTTACGACTACACAGAGAAACATGAACTCTTATATACTCATATGCGGCTTAGCTTAGCGAAAGGTAGTGCGACGTAATCAGTCAAACAAACTTTATTAGATTAACTCTCTAAGGAACGATCGTTTCCATTGGTCAATTCAAACTTTCGACCTCACACCTTTGAAAATAAAACACACATACTATAACGTTGAATGGACTGATTGATATTCACGTATCTGGTCAAGGTCTTAAAGGTTTAAAGCTTCCATCGACATATTATCATACATGATTCCAATCACAGTTCTAGCTTTTATAAATGTGCATGTGAAATTCATTGGTTTTATAGTTTTCTGCAATTGGTAGTAAAGTTTAAACTTTAAAATCTTAACAGTTTTCACATTTAAATATTCAATTGAAATGTCTCCTCTAGATCAAGGGACGACATCAAAAGTTCAATGTAGGATAAAAAAAAACTCAATTCATATATTTTTTCATTTATTCCTCCCCGCCCCTCCTTGCTTATTCTGCATTTTCTTTTACTCAATGGACTCGATGAATTAACGTTGTACTTGAAAAATGAAACCGTACTTTTCTACAAACACTTCATATTCTTTTCCAAGTTTTATGTATTCGACATAGGATAGCGATTTTTTTCTGATTCCGTTTACTTGAAGAAAAAAAAATCCCGAAATTGTAAGTAAATTCATAACATGTAACCAACTTCCATACAAAAACATTGCAATAAATAATATCTAAATATAACTGTAGAACTCGCTTTGGTGTTTCTCGATAATTAGAAAAAGGCGCCAAAATAATTATATACAGGTCTAGAACCGAATTACTTCTTATTACGCAAAGAAAGTAAATACAATTATTTTATTAAATAAGAAATATTATTATGTTCTCCTTCGCTTGCTCATCCGAACAAAAAACTTTTCTGATTACTTCAAAGACAACTAAAGACTTATGTGAATTGAGAGATGCACCAAAGCAGTTCGACAAAACAAAGGTAAAAGTATAAATGTGTAGTGTAGGTGCTATTGACATTTCATAATTAACTATAAATTCAAACTTTTGGAAACTGACAATCTATTTTTAAGGTTTTCTTTTATGTAACCGTCTTTAGCCAAATCCGTCTTCCAACGACCGTGTAATTTTAATAGTTTTTCAGGGATGCGATTATGTGCAGCTTCTGAAACACCGCCGCTTCTTAAACTGTGTAAACCGAATTGTTCTTTTTTACAACCTACTTCTGACAATGTGCTTAATAACAACTCTCGAGCTCGTGTGTATGACAATGGTTTGTTAGCTTTACACAAAATATGACTATTCCTGGACTTTAAAAAAGAAATAGCTCTAAAAATAAACTCGTCTGAAGAAATGGAAATATTTGCTGCTTCCAAATATCTTTTTAACATTGCAACTGGACATAAATCAGAGTTAGTTTTTGCTATCTCAACTACATTGCCTTGTCTGTAAATGTCGGTTTTGCTAGATACTATGTTGATTTCGACATGCGAATCGTAAAATCGTAAATTCGAAGCTTTTAAAGAGAAAGTTCACTGTATCGTAAAAATCCCGCATAACTCAAAAGGACTACGACACAACAGAAACACAGCACTAAAATGTAACACAAACAGAAAGAACAAAACAAAAGAACAAAAAACAAAAACAAACCCTACAATTTGAGCAGTACGATCTGAGGAAGTAAGATCGGTTCCGTTAATATATAACTACAAAAAAGTCGATACCTTTGTTGGTGGACTTTTCTTCTCAAAGGGTATCATTGACCCTGCAACTAGTTCGTCCCAATACTAACATTTAAATAAGGACTTGTGGTATTAATATGTAATGCTATAAAATTACAAGAATATCTAAAAAGAATGCTTCAAATGAAATAAACAATCAAGAAAAGGCTCTCTGTAAAAAGTGATATGATATATTGAGATAGCTTTATAGATATAAACAGATTGCAATGATTATTCATATCTGTTCCGAATGTCTCCGATATTATAGTATAATCTATTAAAATTATGTACATATGCCAAGTTCCAATGTATGATTTTGTTTTTGGAATTAGAATTCAAATAACGGATATGTAGTTCTTTTTCATTCATTATTGTTCCAAAGTAAAATTGAAATAGTGTTTGCACATAGGTTACAGTACATTTGTATTTACGTGAAAACAGTCGTATGCAATAAGTATAGAATTTTATCAATGTGTTCTTTACAAAGCAAAAGCAGTACGTCATATTAAAACTGCTTACCTTGATCGAACAGAACAAAAATGTAAGTAATTAATGCAGATTGAAATTGATGCAATACATCTTACCAGAGGATTAATGTCCTTGATGATGTGGAATAAAGATAAGGTAGAAACTGCATGAGTTAAAGATGGCTGAATACGATATCAGTTTGGCTTTAATTTTCTTTCCCTCGTTCACAACATTTGCAAACTAGATGACGCTATTTCTAGAAACACGTTTTGAAGACACTAATGTCGCTATTACATGTTAATTATATTAAACATACAGAACTTTAAACTGTTTCAATCACTTGATATACTAGCTTGGAGGACAGCTATGTTTGATTAGATCCTGTTGCTGCTCGGAGTTTAGTACCTTTACCTTTGTTCATATCTAATGAAACTTTAAGAAAAAATCTCTACATTTTTGCGTGCTTTGTTTCAACAGCCTCACAAATCAATAGCTAAATCACTTCAATCTGAAATATGTGGCTGAAACATAAATATGTATACATATGATTAAAGTGAATTAACATACCTACCGCAGACTATATAGAAACATATCACCGGTTTAAATGTATTATTACACTTAAGTTACCGGACGATAAATTTTCCCTGTAAAATTTCCTCGATGTTTATATCATTAATCCACCTGATACATTTCATGCACTAAAAGCGCGTTTAAAATTTATCTTAGATCACTTAAATAAGATATATCTAGCATTAAACAATAACGTAGAAATGTGAAGAGCTCTAACACTTACAGGGACCGGAAAAGTCGGCAAAATTTATCTTTAATTATTTTTCCAGAGTAAGTAGGTTCGTTATAATTAAATAATTCATATATCAACGTAGAATTTAATTTGATTTGTTAATAACTATGTCAGAACCAAAGCACTGCCTACAGAGCCCGTTTTAACTTCGGGGACATATTACCCAATAGACTCAGAATGGGTTGGCAAAGTGTTGTAACACTTTCTTCCTGTTCTTCATTTTGTTTTTGTGGTATATATCAGAATTTTCTAATGGTTTCAACTCCAGTACGCTATAAAATGGGTCCACCTTGCATCTTAAAAAAAGCAAACTTTAAAATCTAAAATAATTAACAGAAATGCTATTGTCCTTATTTACATTTGAACAAATCATCTGATTATGGTCGTGCTAAGGCTTAGTTCTTAGAATATATACAACTTGTTAACATGTTTTGTAAATATAAATTAACATTTAATTTATTATAAGTAAATTTCATGTTATTGCATATGAGGAAGTTGAACTTATGAATTCAATTGTGGTTTTTTTTTTAGAAAAATGTGGAAAATAATTAATGTACTCATTAATTATTCACCGTAATGTAAGCAGATAGATTTAAAGCTACTAAAGTTTTTAAATGTTTAATATCAATACACAGCGGGAAACTGTACTAACACAGCTATATTCAATAAATTCATTTCATTTTAATGCGTGCCATGTAAACATTAAGTTTGGTCTTCAAAGACTCTTGTAAAGTGGTTATTAATGAATCTCTGTCGTAATATTGTTGGAAGGTTAACAGTCTTTACTTTATCGTTAAAAAACATCCTCCAACTGTGAAAACAACAAATGTTATTGAAATTGCTGTTCATTTTCTATTTTGGTATATGAATTTAAGTATTAATGGAGACTGATTTGTCTACAATATCTGCAAAGCATTCAGTGCATGCTGGTCTTCTTTCGGTGGTTTCCATTATGTCATCACTCCCAAATCTGACTTGTCATAATGTCATATAAGAGAGATGGTTAGCTAGCTATAAAACCAGGTAATTTCCTGCATTTTTTACATAGAAAATGCCGATACCAATTCAGGAATATAACAGTTGTTATCTATTCGTATGATGTGTTTGAGCTTTTGATTTTGTCATTTGATAAGAGACTTTCCGTTTTGAATTTTCCTCGTAGTTCAGTATTTTGTGATTTTACTTTTTTCTCTTTTCATCTAAACTTCTGATGTTATTAGTCTTTTTAATTGAATTACGTCATACTGCATTAATAATAATTTGAATGTTTAAAATGACTTCCAATATTGTTTGTTAAAAAATACATGTATTATGAATGGAAGACTTTCCCTTTCAAAGCTTAGCACGATCAATTGAGGAAAGTTCTTGATTTTAAATCAATCCCATCCTTAATGTCTTTCACTTGCTTTCATTTTTATATATGTTAAAAGATAAAAGGTAAGAAAATATACAAACGTAAAAATGCACATGTCGTTATTTTGTTCATGTTTAGAGTTCGAAATAAAGATGCGTTACTGTTTCTTTAAAAAAACATCTAATATAATAACAAACCAAAAACAACCTTTGTCAGTTCAATTTGGTAAGTATTACATCAATTATTCTTACATATAAATCAACAACATATTCAATAACTAAGATGCATTAGTTTTCTAGCGGTTATTCCCATTTCTGAAAGTCAAAAGAACCTCAAATTAAAAAAAATTAATGCATACGTTTTTATAACTCAATGGATAGTTTTCATTATAAAACTTATGAACTTATACTTTTTTTTTAGAAGAAGTTTACTTTATTTTAATTGCTTCCTTCCCGAAGCAATTCCCGACATATTTCCCGTATGCAAAGTGACCTTAGTGTGATCCTTCTCGTAAAAATCCGGTGATCGCAATACGTATGGATGTTTTTAAAATAAACTATTATCTGAGTGTACATGTTAAACACGTGCTCAATATCCATGCTTTTTTGTTGTTTGTTGACAACAGGTCACAATCGTTAAACTTCGGCTTCAAAACACGAACTTTAATTACTTGCAATATTTTCACAACACTGACCGATTGAAAAAAAAAATTTACGTAAACAATGATAAAATAGTGCACATAAGACTAAGTTTATGATGTTTGTATGCATTGGTTCAAGAATTGGAATAACATTACCTTTCACTGGTCAGTCGTTTATTATGACTTTAAGTATTATAAAACATTCTGTTCGAGCCACTTTAACGTATATTTGTTAAGCATTTGTTAATATATCATGTCAGATTGTATTCTCTCCATTAAAATAAAAAACAAAAAACGAAAAAGCTTGAACAACTTTATCAGAATTTCGCAAATCATGCATGTCCATTACGAACAAAATGATCACACGGTTTCAACTTATTTTAGATATATAACCATATCAAAGATTCTTCCAATCATTTTGATTATTTGAGTTTTCAGTTTTGTTGACACCTTGAGGGTGACAAAATGTTAAATGATATAACCAGTGTGTCCTCATATCATGCGACCTCAGTAAATCATGTTCATTCCTACTGTTTTCAGTTTATTCGAATCATTCTGAAATCACTCCAATATACAGCGTTTTTTAATAACGGCATACGTGTGTAGCCGATCTAAATGTCTGAAATGATTTCCAATATTGCTTATTTAAAATTTTAATAACTTCAAAAGAGATTCCCCTTTCAAAACCCAGCATGATGAATAACCATTATTTCGTGTTTGAAATCAAACACATCCATCTAAAGGGTCTATGTGACTTTCACGTGTCATTGTCAGATTTATACACTGCGGTCGATTTAGTACTGTTGGCTTTCAATTAAGGTCTTTGTTCCGACTGTTTAATGGTATTTGTTACATGTGAAGTTAAATATTATACTGAATTGTCTGGGACTATACCGCATCATAGTATACATATTGACTGAAAGACTGAACATGTTCAGAAGATGTTTAGATAAAAATGACTGTTTAAGACTAGAATTTATTCATAATTAAAAAGAAGTTGCAGTGTCCTATCTTTACATTTCTGTGTCTCATTGGCAATTATACGACATTTTCATGTTTATAGTGTACGTGTATTTTATTCAAGAACAAACTTTGAGATTCAAATAAAAAAGAAGCTGAAAATCTACGTTTATTGTGACTTTTTAGCGGAGTCATGAAATTAAGAACGGAGTTGAGGAATGTGTTCAAAAGACAACAATCCGACCAAAGAGTAGAAAACAGGCCACCAATTTGTATTTAACACAGCTAGAAAATCTCGCACAGGGAGGCGGGAGCGGGCATTAACTGGCCCCTACGAATTCCCATGCCAGCTTATATGATATATTGTCTATGTATTCATTGCATGTTTAAAATGACTGCAAATCAAGGACGAACATGTAATCAACACTTTTCCTATGCATTATCCTGACCGTTGTCCTTGTACGATCACGCACCTTTGTAAGGGTTGTTATTCTACAATTAATTGTGATACTTGAGAGATTTCGAAATAAACTTGAAAGCGCTAATTCTTTTAGATCTAATTATTTATAACAGAACATAACCGTAAAGGAAAACAAAATCTATTGAGCAGATCTATCATTTTTAAAGTAACTATTCAAGCCTGGCACTTTAATAAAAAAAAAAATAGACGACATTCAAGCGAATTACAAAGGTACGTTTTTTTTTAAAGACACAATAACAATTTCAATATTATAAACTGATTGCTTTTATCAGACAGTGACCGGGGAATGGCATTCATTAAAAAGACTAAGATAAGGAAATAATCCGATCATAAACATGAACGAATCTATTTAAATCAATCTTGTATGTACATCTTTGAACTTTGTAAGATTGTTAATACAAAGATGCTTATATAAATATAAATGTAAAAATTTAGTAGGAGGACAATATTGATATCTCAAATACTGCTTATTTGCAATGTAAGATTCGCCATTATGTATACATGTACGTGTCTAGGATTGAAAGTAGGCCTTCCTATTGATAATACAACTCTATGGTATATTACACGGCTAAAACAATATGACATAGAAAGTATATACAAGATACGGGACATTAGAATAAGATTCATGTCATGTAAAAATTAAAAAATAATTGAAATTTGATTTATATAAACTTTTGAAATAATCACTTTGAAGTTTCCAATGTGGATGCAGTCTGCTATGCCAAATTAAAAAAAATGAAATCATTTCACTTCTTATTTAACCATTATCCAATTAACCGATCTTCTGGCAACTCCGACTGACAAACACACGTTAATCTCTCATTAGTATCATTTGACTATCGTTGTCACAATTCAATTCAAATCATTTCAACCCCATAGTTTTAATTTGAAGAAAAACATAGCATATATTGAATGAATGTTTTTCAGAAAATTTAACACAGAAAGATGAAATCGTGTAGTCTCCTAAAATTAACTTTAATAGTTATTTCCACAAACATTAAAATATACCTATAGCAGTTAGACAAATGAAAATAAAATAAGCAAATACACTAACACAATAACATATCGGCAAAAGAAACAGAATATAGCGTAAACACGAATTATAACGGTTGGTAAACACAAAACATATTGTCTGCCTTCTTCTTCAGGTGATACAATGGAAACTTATCAGTCGATATCAATTACCTATTAATGTTTTGCATCAAAATAGAAGTTTTAGAAGAGATATATTCCAATTTCTTTATCGTACTGTTATTATTATTGAACTCAAAGAGAGGCGAAAGATATCAGAGGGACAGTCAGTAAAAATAGCATATCTAGCTTTATGTTGGGTAGAGGCATTCGTCATGTTTGGAAATATCCAGCTTATCTTCAAGCTTGTCCATCTGAACTTCAAACAAAGAATATGTCAAATTTAGTGTTTGCAACATGTCATACGATTGTAACAAAAAAGATGTAAAAAATACAACTTTGGTTTCATCGAATGGTAAGTATTATAGTTCTGATACGACTCAATTGCAAAATAATCAATCTGCATGCCCCATCAGTAATGAAATGTGTTACAACCTTTTATAAACGGTTAATGAAAGGAATTACCAGGCTACAATGAAAGTGTTTTTATATTGTTTAGTTCACGACATTGCCCTGAACGTTGGTCATTTTGCAAGAAAAGATGCAATGGATGTTACAAATTTCTAGATCTTATCTTGTTTTGCTAAAATTCCGTTAAAATCTTTAGTTTGTATAAAAGATAAATTAATTAGCAAGTCTATTATTGAAACTGAAAAAAATAAAATGTGTCTAGCTTTCTGTCTATCTTTTTATTTAACCAAATTATTTTAAAACATAAACTAAAATAATACGCTATAACTTATGCGCCCACAAAACAACTGTCCAGATAAACGTTCATCAGAAACGCTCCAACTAATTATTTGAAGTGCAATAGTAAAATATAAGAAGATGTGGTTTGAGGGCCAATGAGAAAACTCTCTGTTTAAGTCACAACTTGTAAATAATTGTGTAAATGTAAGAAACGTTTTGAAAATTATATGTAACACACAATTTCCTTATTTAGATGAAACTTTTAAAAATGATTTTAAATTATTCTCTTGAAATTTGCATATTTCATTAAAGATCTAAGCCTATTGAATCCTGGTATTTTATGATACTTGATTGGGAAAAAACAGTCTTAAACATATTATTTGACATACATAGATACGAACTTTGTATAGTTTTCTTTATTCGATACTATGGTTTGATTGATTAGGAAAATGAAAATAATAAGAAAAACTGAATCAACGGATTAAAAATAATTAAATTTGATATCAATCGAACTATCGACAATAATTGGATCAAATAGAAATTCCTTTACAATTTTCTATGAATGCTTCACCGATTACGCTAGTATGGTATAATATTACCATGTCACAGTATGTACTCTTTTCAGAGGCAATCGTCTATTCTGTTTCGATATCATAGTGGTAGCTGGAGTCAATCTTAATAAGTACCATTTGTCAAAGTTTCATAACGGTAATCAATAGTTGAATATGATACAAATGTCTTCCTAACAATCATAGAAATATTCCCTAATGATCCACATTTCCTATATTGATGCATTTGAAACTGACTTTACGCATGGGCTTATCTTTTACTAAATGTGCAATCATAAAAGATTGAAACAGAATTAGACTGTTTGACTATCTACCGGCTTAGGACTGAGCGCAATAACCAACGCACATTACCAAGTTAATTGCATTTTCAAATAGGAGCTACAACAGTTTACCGATCTGAAAACTTAACAGCTATTTGGTTTATTTGAAAATAATGTATAAGTTACTGTAAATGTTATCACATTCGAAAATGTTTTAATGGCAAACAAGAGGAACTATACAATATAAAAAAGAGTGTGTGGTTTGATTACCAACGATTAGCAAAGCACAATTGCAAAACAATTCAAATGAGAAAACTACCTTTGATATTTTTTGTCTTTCTCCTATTGTTACAAAAAGAGTAAGCAGAAAAGGAAATTGTGTAATGATTGGCAATGAAACAACTCTCAAAGAGAGATCACATGACATAGAATAAACTCATCAAAGATACCAGAATTGAAATTTTATTTTTACGCCAAACGCGCGTTTCGTCTACAAAAGACTCATCAGTGCCGCTCGATCAAAATTTTTTAAAAAGGCCAAATAAAGTACTAAGTTGAAGAGCATTGAAGACCATAAATTTATTTAAGTTTTGCCAAATACAGCTAAGGTAATATATTCCTGTGGTAGAAAAGCATTAGTATTTCAAAAATTCATAATAGAAGTTAGCACTAATAGATCACCGAACGGCAATCAACAATACGAAAAACTCAAACCAAATAGTATGCGATAAAGGCAACAAAAGGACAAATATGAAACGATTCCAACAAACAAAATGATTTGCATTAAAAAAACAAACAAAACAAAACAAACTTAAAGCTAGTGAATAACCCATTAAAGCTAAGAAAATTGATATATCTGAGATAAAGATGTAACAAAAGAATAAATACGAAACCAAAATAGAACAAGAAAATTGATTATTTTTATAGTAGTGATCGATTGCGTTAGAAATGTCTTATTGTGGTATCTGTGTTGTCAGTTCGTCAGTTTCTTAGTTCAATTGTTTTTCTTAATTGGATGGACAATGTGTTATACATGCCAGGTATAAAAAGGCACATATACAGCTATAATCGTTAAAACGCTCATAGTCGTGATATTTTGCAATACATCAATCTCCGTTGTTAAATCCTGTTGGAAATATGTTTTATGAGTTATACAACGTGGACACAAAACAAAACAGATGAAACATGTCAACTATCAAAGAGAAAAAAAATACAAAAACAAACGCCAGCATACATAAACACAGACTTTTCGATAATAGCTGTCATATTCCTGACGTAGTACAGGCCATTTGAAGTAGAAATGATTGGTTCAACCCGGATATATGACTAGCTAAACCTCCCACTTATATAGCAAAATTATGAACTGCTAAAATGACAATATTACATGACAGGAATAGCAATTGAAACTATGATCAAAAATTATAAAAACATTTATCTAATCACGACAACTATCAGATATTGTTTCCAGTCGAATTTGTTTAGATTATACGGTTCTCAATCCGATATTAAACCGATTTGTATCTTTCACATGGTAAATAAACCTAATTTTCCCCGACATTGTCCCGATTATACTGAAAATGATCAAATAGAGATCAGACAGAGATCAGACAGTGAAAAGACGCTGTCTGGAGATATCAGTAATGCGGCGTTGACACATTGCCGATTATTGATTCCGTTTGTGTTCGTAACAGATTCATACGGGTCGGGAATGGTCCGGATAGTTCGGCCAAGCACCCCGACAGTGAGATGCGTCCCATCGCATTCGGGGAAACTCAGCCGTTTTTGTCTAGTCGGATTACAAGCGTTACTATGTAGTGACAGATTCTGCTAATCAAAATCCTAACAATGTTCTGTAATTTCTGGATGGTGTCCAGTGGAACATGAAAGATCAAGAGAAATTTTTCATTGCTGTTTTCTGACGATTGAGTCCAAATTGCATCCTTTTTCTTTGTGTTTTGGAAGTTATCCTGTGGAACGTGCATTATCTGAAGAAAATTTTCGTTGCTGATTTATTCCCGATTGAGTCCAGATTGCATTGATATCTTGCCGATTGCGAGTCGTCTTTGTCAGATCGTTTCGCAATAGTTTAGTATTAGTTTAGGATATTATGAGCAGTAACACACAAAGTTAAATGAAAATTTCCTTCTGTTTATTATTCTTGATCACTTGAAATCACTCTTGGTTTTTGTTACTGATATCTATTTTTCTATTTTGTGTTTTGTAAACTGTTATGTTTTTGACATGACATTGTCATCAGTTCGTATTTACACTTATGAGTTTGATTTTGCTTTTGCTATAAAATAAAAACACAAAAATATTGAACTCCGAGGAAAGTTCAAAACGGAAAGTACCTAATCAAATGGCAAAATCAAAACCCCAAACACATCAGAAATATAGAAAACAACTGTAGTATTCCTAAATTGAAACAGGTATTTTTCGCCTCTCTTTAGTTAATCTTTATCTTTTTAAAGATGTTTGCATGAAATACTGGCTTTATGATGGATGCTACCCTTAGCTTAACAATTCAAAACTTTTGCGGTTATTTAACGCGTATTCTACTAATGAATGTTTTCCACAAAACTGTTAGCTCTTATAGATACTGATTTATCATTAACATTGGATTGAATATATTTGTTGCCTGTCTTTGAATTGACAATAAACGGGTCCATATAGTATACTAAATGTAAAACCAAATGAAAATTATGAAATAATCAATTGTTTCTCGTAACAACTATTGTCTTAATGAATCCCCCGTGTCTCCAACGGAATGTAATAGCATCACACTGTCATACATCCATTAGTCGTTTAGCTACTAGATATTAAAAATCACGAAATTTCAAGTATTGATTAAAGGCGGTATATTTTTCAGCCTCTTACGCAAAATTTAATCTGAGATGATGGCGTATAATTGTAAGATACCAAATAAAATCGTACACATAATCATTTGTTTGTTTTGAATGAGGACCCGATTTCAATTATTAATCCTATCATATTAAATCTTATACAACAGGTTTGTACAGTACTATCAATTCGTTATTAAGTATAAAAATTGACAGAATTTATAATTTGTTTAACAATTGCTTTTTTCAAATAGTGAACGTCATCATGAACAATATAACGATTTGTGTTTAAGTATATAAAACCTTCCGTAACCATGGGCCTAGATGATCTTCAACTGTGTTTTCTATTTTTCCTTATAACTTTGTAAATTTGAGCGTCACTGGTCTTTTGTAGCTGAAACGCGCACACCAAGGCGTTCCGAACTGTTTTAACTCAAACAGAATTATTTTTAAGCCTTCCTGAAATGAGTTAAACTGAACACATGAGAAGGAACGACAGTTTGTAAGTAGAAAGGAACGATTTTATGAGATATCTTAGGTATATTTTAGAATAATAAGGTATTATACTACCTGGAAATCCAAAGGAATAGGATTATAATTGATTAGCCTGAAATCAATTAATGAAGTCATGGAAGTTACTATAATCTACTATAAAGGCTTAATAAATCGTCAAGTTCTGAATTAGTTTTATGAAAATTAGCAACTCCCAACAAACCATATACTTGAAAATTTGATATACAGTTTTAGAATTGATAAAATATTCTAAAACATGATATAGCAAGAGTAGACACTTACATATTCACAGAGAAGACTAAAATATTTTAGTATGGCCTAATTTCTTTTTGAAATTTGGTATAAAGATTATCTTATTCGTTTTGTAAAGAAAAGGTTTATTTGTTTAAATCTTATACAGTATGTGGATTTAAAGTCTTTATAAAAATAAATAAATAAATGTGGAATGATTGCCAATGGTACAACTATCCTCTAAAGTTCAAAAGCAGTATATGTAAAAACAATCATAAGATTTAATTCATCGGTATGTAATTTTATGATTTTCGTTTAAAATATTTAAGATTCGGTGATTCTTAGATTAAAATATTGATAAAAACTTTGTACTGCAATACTCAAAAAATGGTTTTGAAAATCAATGGTAGAGACATCATTTGTTGCATGGCTTTCATACTTCTTCAACCGGTAAAAACATGACATCAGGATCAAGCAGCTGAACTGGATTGCACAAAAATAAAGTATAACAATTTCACAAATGGTGCATGACATTACTTTATTTTATTGTTCAAAGTACGTCCTCTTATTATCCATGAACATAATTGAGATCTTTTTTTCCTTTTTAGGATTGAAATTTTGAAATTGAGATGCCATGATTGGTAGAAATACAGAAGGATAAAAACGATGTTTTTCCTTAAAGAACGGAAATGTTACTCTTTTTTGGGAGAAAACAAATAACATTTAAAACATTTAACGTGCCTATTTTACATAAACAGGACCGGCTTTCATATATCCTTTGAAATGTTAGAAAAACACAGTAAAAGTTTTTTTTATTTCAATTGAGAATAGTGAGGTAAATGATAACAAAGGGACAATAAAACTCAAAACTGACAACACCTTTTCAAATTACGACAAAAAGACAAAGTGAAAAGCAAAATAATAAGCAAACGAATCTCTTAGAAAAACGGGACTAGAACTTAGGTGCTCTTAAACCTGCCCCGTATGTTGCACATGTTGTGTTACTCATGTAAGTATACACACAGTGATAACTCTTGTTGCTCATGTAAGTATACACCCAGTGATAACTCTTGTTGCTCATGGAAGTATACACCCAGTGATAACTCTTGTTGCTCATGTAAGTATACACCCAGTGATAACTCTTGTTGCTCATGTAAGTATACACCCAGTGATAACTCTTGTTGCTCATGTAAGTATACACCCAGTGATAACTCTTGTTGCTCATGTAAGTATACACCCAGTGATAACTCTTGTTGCTCATGTAAGTATACACCCAGTGATAACTCTTGTTGCTCATGTAAGTATACACCCAGTGATAACTCTTGTTGCTCATGTTAGTATACACACAGTGATAACTCTTGTTGCTCATGTAAGTATACACCCAGTAATAACTCTTCTTTGGTAGATCACAGGAAACTAGAACTGGATTATTGTTATGACAATTGAAACATATCCGACGTCCTCTGTGAAACACATATTCCATAACGGTTATACAAGTAATAACCGAATAACAAAATAAATAATCATAAATATTAATTTCAATTGTATCATATCGATATGTGATAATTTATCTAAATACACGTTTTGTTTAAACTAACTAAAAAAACCAGTGAAAATCCATGTAAAAAAATTTTGGAAAAAAGAACTAATTATTGAGACACCAGAAAGAAAGAAAGACCTCCCAAATAACCAAGAAGGAACACGAAATACAAATCAGTTGCCTACGATATCTTACACAAGGAATAAAAAATGAGACATTATTCTATAAAGGAATTCAAAGTTTTATCGTTCCCACTCAATTTTGAAATGTAGTCCGTTTTACTAGTTGTTTGATACAAACATATTTTTCCCCTGAATATTCGACGTAACAATTTTACTTGAACAAGTAAAAAATAGAGAATGAGCAAACCATAAAACGCTAATCCAAAATTATGCAACTGTGAAAAGTTGTTAGGAGTATATTCTTTGACGGAAAATTTATCAAAATGACATGACAATCAATGAATTATTTTTAATTAACGTTGTGATGTACATCTACTCGTCTTTTAGTCAATTGCACACATGCTGGTATTATCCTTAATCAATTGAAGAAAATATATGTTAAGTACATTTATGTGTGTTGCATCATTGTTAAATACATGGAGCAGTATCGGTATAATTACTTTAATTTTTATAAATAAATCTGAATTGTTACAAATCTGGCATTTTGCTAAACGAACTTTCACAGACAGAAGTACTACTAGAATACTTATAAGACTCTGAACATTAATATATCTTACAATACAAGAATACGCTAATAGAATAGACTAAAGTATGATAAAATAACCAATAAAGATCAAAGGCGTTATAGCAATTTGCGATTTAGCTGATAAAAAAGGTCTGAAATCCTCAAAGCCTTTTTGTCCTCAAATATTCAACTGAATTCACGAAAAATTTTCGCTCAGTTATGTATAAGAGTCGTCAGTATTTTGTAACTCGGAGATAATACGTTCCGATCAGTTTTCTTTCTTGGTTGATTAAATATACTAAAATGGTTAGCAATTTGTGTATGCACAGAGAACATTTTCTGTCTCTGAGAAGCGACATTCCAGCACCTACCAAGTATATTTAAAGCTAACAAAAAGTAGTTCAAAACCCTATAAGTACTGTGTTCCAATTCAATCAAACTTTTATGAAGACGTCAAACGAATTTTGAGAAAAGCAAGAAGTGGAGCGCAATGAAAGAAATACAATAAACGACAGGATGTAGTACAATAAGTGTTACCTCATTATATGGTGTTTTGATAGAATGATACACTAATTATTCGATTTTCAAAAACTCGTAAAAACATATCGAAAATAAAAAAAGAGAAAAAAAAAAACACATAACAGTTGAATGAAATCCAAATGTATAAAAAAGAGTATGTCGATAAGATCAGCAATTCTGGTTATACACGCACCTGCTGTCACGTGAATCCTGTTTGTGTTCAAAAATTTGCTAGGAAACATGCGCTGTTTAGTAAATTAACAAACCACACGACTATTCTGATGATAATTTGTATCATTTGGTGTTGATGGTAGATCTATGATAATGACTGATAGTGGATTTCCCCCAAATATCCCTACGACTTGGACCATAACAAGTAGATAACACACTAGTTTAGAGTTGACGATTTTATTGTGTTCTCTAATATCTGTTTTTGTCTATTCGATGTATACTAATTCTCCTTCTAGGGATAAACTTTCATATCAAAACTTAAAATTACGTTTATACTATAGTTAATTGTAAAAAAACAATTTATAAATTTGTTGATTATTTTGATATACCTATATCACGAATGTTCAAATTCAAAGTTTGAAAGTAAAAATTCTCATTTATTTTATAACTAAGCTGGCGTTTAGGTTAGTTGATTTTAAAAATGCATACAATCTGACTCGAAACGCGATGTTAAAGGGAAACAATGATGAGATGTATGCCATCATTTCTATTTGAACTTTCCGTTGGATAATAATATAAACCAGGTCAGGTACATTTGTAACAATTAACTTCTTTGTCCTTTGTCGTGATAATGGAATGCTTTCCATAAGTCGCTGTGGTATACTACGTTCTGACATTATGAATCATTAAAGACATGTTAAATACTATAGTAAATGTTAAATTTCCCACTTTGTAAAAAGAAGATCTTGAAAACATCCTAATTTGGACAAAACAAAGGAATTGATAAGAGAAAACAAACGATACAAACAAATCTATATTTAAGAGTATTGAAGATAATACAGCAGTATTTGAACGTGTAGAAATTTAAAAAGTCTCCTTTTTGAAAAAAAATTGAAACTGGAAAAAACACTTTCTTATAAATATCAATCAGAATGAGGTAATCTTTGAGCTATTTTCAAATATCACCTGTTACAGTTCTAGTAGAAAAACGTTTTACCGTCAACTATTATGCGTATTATCTGGGCTATTCTACGTTCTGACATTTTTAGTCGTTCAAAACATAAAAAATACCATCGTAAATGTTACATTTCTTTGTTTGTGAAGAACATCTTGAAAAAAATTCGGTACGAAAATAAGAATACATAATGAAATGAAAAAAAGCAAGACACTTTAGTGAGAAGAAATAAAAAAAAAAGTCCTAATATTTTTTGAGGAAAATTGAAACAGGGATTACAAAATTAAAAACAATACGTTCAATAGTGTTATTCGACTGAAGTACTTTGCTGGATTTATCTTAATAAGGAACGCTCAAAGCCAAATATTTGAAAGCCGAGGATGTATACGTACCGAAACAATTGAAGAGCTATCTGACAAAAATTACATGAAAAAAGCCAAATTCCATCTAAAGTCAACTTTGCATGAAGGAGTTGAAACCTTCGTTTCTTTATAATTTTAAAATTTATCAACGGACAATTTTAGAAAGGTTAGTTATACAGCATGTACTAACTACTTAGCTGATGATACCATCGGGGACTGAAAGTCCACCAGCAAAAATATCGTCCCAGTGCTGTAACAAATTGAAAACAACACGTTTAACTATTTCATGCGTCCCAAGCACTTTTCTGTATTGAACTTCATCAGGAACGCTCAAAGCCAAATATTTGAAAGCGGAGGATGAATAAGGATTAAACTAATATGTATAATTATTCGTCGAAATTCAAATGAGATTTTACACTTCAATTTTGTTTAATAACTATTTGTTTGAAGCTCAATGTGTTCATGCCTTATTGAGGTTGTTAACCACCTTATGCAAATCTTGTCAAAACAAGTTAAACCGTCGAATGACCGACACTTAATAGCTAGTTTCATTTATCATTTGATTGTTTTCTCTATTATTTAGCGTTTTTATTAATGATTATCACTCATTACTGGTAACAAACTGTTAGATTAATATTTGTTTGTTGTTCCTGTGGTGGGAGTCTTAGTGCAAATTATATATATATATATTTATATATACAATGTACACGTTGTTGTTTTTAGCACCTACAAGAAACAGTAACACAAGTCAAATAAATTTTTTAATCGTTGAATAAGAGATATGTATTTTGTAGTTTTGTTTTAAACATGATTTAAATGTTTGCGTTATATTATGCTCGTGACGTTTAACTGTTCAGTTTTATAAGACATGGCTCTATTCGACAAATTTTGGAAAAAAATTAATTAATCATCACGTCGAAGACTCGGAAATTATGGTGGATTTAGGCTTGCGTTTTATAAGAAAAACCATAAGCGTACGTATGATAATCAACCAAACGTATTGCACGCGTAGTTCGAAAATAGACTTTGAACAGGCATTTCCTTGTATGTAACATTTGAGTTCAATCTGGTTTTATAGCTCGCTACATCTCTCATATTTGTAAAACAGTCACACACATCTATTAATATATATCTTAAAATAAGATGTACTACGCAAAATGAAGTTTAATGACATAAATGTTGCTTACAATATTTACACAAGAAATAAAAACAGTAGTAATTTTACTATAATTCAACGTTTATTCATTTCCCACTCAAGTTGGTTATGAAGTCTTTGTTTACTATTTCTACATTTGAAAATGCCTGTACCAAGTCAGAAATATGACAGGTCTTGTCCATTCTTTTTTAATGCGTTTTGTTATTTGATTTTGTTATGATATTATGGACTTTCCGAACTGATTTTCCTCTAAGTTCAGTATTTTTGTGATTTTACTTTTTTCGTGTCCGTTATAATGATTAATATATTATTTTACAGAAAAATTAATGTCATAAAATTCAATTTGAATCATTAATTGTTTTTCAAATTTTAAAACAAGTGGGGAAAGTTGACCGATTAATTTGATGGATCACTTTTTATTTGCATTTAAGAATCAAATTTATTTATAATATGTTGAAATGTCATGACAATCAACAGATTTATTTCCAATTAGACGATTTGAAATAACCACCTACTCATGTTCTATTTATTGCACATATGATGGTTTGATCCTCCACAATTAAGGAAAATACATGATCCCTGCAACTTTTTTGTTGAATCATTTCCTACGACAGACACATATCGGTACAATTCCTGTTATTGCTACTTGGATAGAAAAAATACGAATTGGCGTTACATGTCTTACAACATTTTATCTACCTTGTACTACAGGATCACGATAGAAGAATATATTTGGCTTGGAAAAAAATAACGATTTAATATCAGAGGCTTTTAAAGAAGTTGAACTTTCATTTGGCAAATAAATGATCTGTAATCCTCATATCCTCTTAAATAAACAGGAAGTGATTAAATAAACCTTCATTAAGTATTTTGATACTTTTTCGCAAGAAAACTTTTATCGCTCAACACATAATACAGATTTTACTCAACGTATGTTTCTATCTAATCAATAGGGACACATTTAAAAAAAACTGTTAGAAAAATCCAAGTGTACAGAAAAGCATTCTGACTGGTTAGCAAAGTCGGACATATATAGAGATGGGGGAAAAAGGATGAAACTAGAATTTAAGACTTTGAGACAAGGAGATAATTTGCATTGACCCTACCTGTCTCTAATCATGTTTCGTTGTTTTACGCAGATCAGAAATCTGTGTTGTGAGTACCATGCACTTCGTGAATTATAAAATAACTGTATGATATTTAAAAAATATTTAATCTCCGATAGGGACTTTGTCAGTAAATAAGAGGAAACCAAATGTTAATTCAAACAAAAACAATCTGTTATATATATACCATACACAAATGATTTTATTTTCAACATGTATGCTAGAGGGGAGTTTTAACTAATAGTTGACATTCCTATATCAGCCAATTGTGTTTCGCTATTTTTGTTTTGTTTTAGAACTTCCTTATGGATAATAATATTAAAACCAGGTCAGATACAATGATGTCAATAAGTTTCTCTGTCCTTTGTCGTGATAATGGAATACTTCCCATACGCCGCTGTGCTATTTTGTGTTTTGACATTATAAAAGAGCACATACATGTTTAATGTCATCGATCGTGCATGTTACATTCCTTCTTTCTGAATAAGGTCTAAAAGAATCTAACAAATTTGGATAGTAGAAAATGGTGCTTACGACTACACAGAGAAACATGAACTCTTATGTTTCATTCATTTTTATTATATTTAACGTCACAGTACCCATATTGCATCGAGTATCAAATGTGCACCCATTTAGCAAAAATTGCACCGGATGCAACTGTTTTTTATTAGTTTAGAAGGTTTGGGGTTGGACACCTCATGATGTTTTTTCTGTGATTACAGGGAGAATAAAATTCTACATATAATTTACAAAATAAAGAGAAAGCAAGTGTTGTCCAATCCTACATATGCTTTTTATTTTCAAAGTGTATTATAGTATTCTACATTATGCACGTCTTTCAACACAACTAAATACAGTCAAATAAACACAGCACGTTCGTGTTCAATAGATAAAATATTAAGTGGAATAAGTAAAAATTATGGAGACTATAATAAAAAGTCAATATAAAAAAATGACCAATAGAAATATATAGACATTTGACAGGCATCCATTTCTTAAAAAAAAACATTAGGCATAGACTATTGTGAAATAGTTTAAGACATTTGGAAAACTAAAACAAAATATTAGTTATTCGATATTTTTAAGGTAAGAATTTAAGCATGTATGCACTTCGGGAACGCCTCATTACAAAATGATAGATCGTTTGAGGTCGGTGTGAATCATTTTCTATGATTAAATATAGATTCAAAATAAAATTGGTAGGACAATGTTATAGATATTGATACATCGACAAACTAAACACAGAATTGAAACATTTTGTTTTAATCATAAATAAACTAAAGTGACAAAACTGTCAATTGAAAATAAATGCAATTTGGTCACTCTAACGTTATACTTCTATTTCTCTTTCGTGCTTTCTTAGATATAAGAAGATGTGGTATGAGTGCCAATGAGACAATTCTCCATCCCAGTCTCAATTTATAAAAGTATGTCTTTTTCACACATATTCGTGACAAATATAATTAACGTTGATAATATATATGTAGCTAACAACTGCTATGTAGAACACGGCAATTATTCTCGAGTAAGACACATAAAATTAATTAAAAAATGTGTCGGTTTCAGGAAAGTAGATGAAATAAATTAGATAAGATGCTGCATAAACATAGTCTTTCTTGGTTCTTTTCACCGTCAAATAGTCATCCCTTTAAAGCTAGTACCACAAAGATAAAGATTTTTGTCCTGTTTGGAATAAGCGGTTTTGAAAAAAAAATGATCACTCATAACTGGTAACGAACTGTTAGATA
Source organism: Mytilus edulis (assembly GCF_963676685.1). Lineage (NCBI taxonomy): Eukaryota > Metazoa > Mollusca > Bivalvia > Mytilida > Mytilidae > Mytilus > Mytilus edulis. The sequence continues at coordinate 17,147,135 of NC_092344.1, forward strand.
CATATGGCTTTGTTATTCCTTCCGCGGGAGTCTTTGATACTGATATTAATATACAATGATGTACACATAGTTTTTTCTGCAAAATCTGCAATAAACGATACACTAGTCAAACTGTTTTGATCTTTGAGTAATATTTAAAACAAATTATATTTGGACACAGTCACGTTTGAAGCATGCTTGAATAGTTTGCATAACTACAGGTTATAATTTCACGGATTGTTATTAACATAAAAAAGAAAATGTGGTATGATTGCCAATGAGACAACTATCCACAAAAGACCAAAATGACACAGACATTAAAACAACTAAAGGTCACCGTACGGCCTTCAACAATGAGCAAAGTTGTTGAAGTTACTTTTGAGTACAACACTAAATAGGTAGTCCTACAAATGTGAAGTTCCAGGAAAATAGATGATCGTTACTAAATAAGATGCTATATAAGTATAGTCTTTCATAGGTTCTTATTATTTATGACAGTGTGAGTATCTCATCACATGCATTCGTTATCGATTTTCAATCGATTAAAGACTTTTAATAGTAGGAAATGTCAAATCAGTACCAAGAAAAACCGGGCAACACTGTTAGTTTGGGCTTTTTTTCAAATTTTTCCAGTTTTTTTCCTGGCTTTTATCTGTCTAATGTCGGCTTATGACATAAGAGTAATTGAGCACCACTAAAGTTATAAATTTTTCCTGTATAGTGCTTGCCACTTTTTACATAATTAGCGCTCTTAATTGGTATCGAATTGTTAGATAAATATGCTTTTGTTGGTCATTTTGGTGGGAGTGTAAGTGCTAATTATTTATATATATATAATGTATACATTGATGTGTTACGAAACCTTCAATAAAATATAATATTTTCAGTTTGCATTGTTCGATGAACATGATAAATAAGTGAGAAATGTATGTTGCACCGTTACGTTTAAAATATTCTGTAATAGTGGGCGTGATGCTGAACTTGCGACTACTAATTGTACAGTTTCATAAATCTAGACCATAACTGACAGGTTTGATAAAAAAACCGATTCAAATATCCTTCATAGATTTTTTGCGATCTTTTATTACTGTCACTAAGAAATTGTTATTTCAAACCTAAAGCCTCGGTCACACCTTACCGGATAGCTCAAACGGACGGCTAACGGATAACTTTTTTTTCAATCCGTTCAACGTCCGTTCTTATCCGTTAGACGTCCGTCCATATCCGTTGCATGTCCGTTAAGCGTACGTTTTATCCGTCGGCTTCAGTTCTGTCCGATGGAAAATTTTGAGCATGTTCAAAACTTTGAACGGATGTCCAACGGATAAAATGTCCGTTGAACGTCCGTTAGGCGTCCGTTTTGTACGGTACTCGTCCGTTTCGTTTCCGTTTTGTATCCGTTACGTGTCCGTTATACATCCGTTGGAGGTCTGGAAGATAAATTCACCAACGGACTTCTACCGGACGTTTAACGGATAAATCGGATGTTGAATGAATGAGAAACGGACTTCTACCGGACGTATAACGGATGAAACGGATCTGAAACGGATAAATGCAAATTGAAAATTTCGCGTCAGAAATGCCAATTATTTCTTAAGGTTTGTGAATTCATACTATTCATAATCGATCTTAGAGTATAGACACGTCTTCACAATCAAGCTGTTCTTATTCAGGCCAGACACTGCCCTTTAGAGGAATTTTGAAGAATAAACCAAAACCAGTTACACAGAAACATTTTGAATATATATGCGATTTACATGTATTATTATTGTCGCCTTTGACTTTTCCGTATATCTTGTTCATCCGTTTTATCCGGTACGCTTCCGTTAGGTGTCCGTTTTATGCGGTACTCGTCCGTTGGATGTACGTTCGACATCCGTTCTGTCCGGTACGTGTCCGTTTCGCCTACGTTGCATATCCGGTGTGTGTCCGTTATGCATCCGTTACACGTCCGTTTCATTCGGTCAGTACATCAACGGACTCCCAACGGATAACAATTTTTACGGACAATTTTTATTTTCATCCGTTAGTCGTCCGTTCGTGCTATCCGGTAAGGTGTGACCGAGGCTTTAGACCTTTAAGACAATTCCTAATGGCGTTGGCATATATAAACCTGTGATGGGATCATTTGTGTCATTGTTCACCAGCAATAAATTTGAGGGTAGAGTTTAACTCTGCTAGCAAAATCGTCATACCATTCTTTCGTATCGGATTTGAGCTGCATTGATGCAATTCTCTGTGATATATGGTATGTTACTGGCATATAAAATCTAAATGAAACAGACAACACGATAGCTAATGTAAAAATAGCGATGGAAAACGACATTTTATAAATACAAAATACATAACTAAAGATAGGGCAATATGAACCTACAAAACCGTTGATGAACTTATATGCTCCTGAAAGGTTGATTTTACGCAAATAAAGTATAATAAAAAAAAATTTGGGGGGGGGGGGGGAGGGATTGACGTTCAGATGTTATGTCGATCCATTGGTAGAAAACAAACAGAAACAAAATACCATGGACCGTTCAGTTTAAAAAATATGAAAAGTATGGTTCTCATTTTTTCTATTTAATACATCAGCACAGGTATATTAAATTTAAAAATGCATACAATTTGATTCAAACCGCGGAATTAAAAGTAACCAATGGCATTGTTATATATGCCAGCTCTTCTGTTTGTTATTTTGACCCAAACATTGTATATAAGATAAACCAGGTCAGGTGCATTTATGTCAACTTCCCAGTCCTTTGTCGTGTTAATGGAATAATTTCCATACGCCGCTGTGCTATTATACGTTTTGACATTATGAATCGTTAAACACATGCTAAATGCCATCGTAAATGTTAAATTTATTCTTTGTAAAGAATGTCTTGAAAGTATCCATATTTTGGAACAAGAAGAAAAGCGTTATAAAAATACTGAAATTACAAAAATACTGCACACCGAGGAAAATTCAAAACGGAATGTCCGTAATCAAATGGTAAAATCAAAGCTCAATCACATCAAACGAATGAATTACAACTGTATATTTCCTGACTTTGTACAGCCATTTTCTAATGTAGAAAATACTGGATTGATCCTTGTTTCATAGCTAGAATACATAGATGCAAGTATTATACATGAAAACAGATAATGTATATACATTTAAATGAGACACTCTTTAAATAGCACTTTTTTTAAATGTTTGTTTATGCTTTATTATGGTTGAATATCAATTGGTCCTGTTGTTATAGAAACATGTTTAAGCGTAAAATATTCGTCACTAAATAGTTAATTCCACTACGGGTATGATTTTTTTCCTGTATGGTATTAACAGCTTTATTTGTAATAAATAAGCCTGTAACACTGTTAGATAAATATGCGTTTGTTGATCTTTTGGCGGGGGTCTTTATGCTAATTGTTTATATGCAATGTACACGTCGATGTTTTTTAATAATACAATAAACTTCTTTAAATAAGAACACATGTACATTTTGTGATATGAGGTCACTCGAAAGACAAGCAGATCCTGTCCAACATGTCATTATAAAAATGCATTTTCAAGTTAGGAAACGCAAGCCATAGAATATGATATCAATTTTGAACTATATACTCTACATGCAAGATCTACATGAACTTTAATAAATAAAAACGGAAATAACGGAAATTTCGCAATCTGGATGCTGAAATTGTCCCTTTTGATATAAAGACTATCTTATATCCGACCATCATTGTCAATTTCTAGCAATAAGTTCATATTAGAGAAATTAAACTGTATATGTGATATCCATTATTGAAAGTTGAAATGAATGTTTACGTTCAGCATAGTCAGCAAATTTGGACTATTTAGTGAAAGGACAGCATTTTCGAATAAACCTTATCCTATATATCAATATAACAGTATAATTGTGTTTTAAAATCTATATATACGAGTATAAGAGACTAAGAGTAAACTTAGGTGACTTGGCACCAGTGTGTTACTCCAAATATAATTGGAATACAAGGTCATCTAACTTTTAATAGCGGTACCTCATGGATTGTTTCAATATCTAACACACGAGGGACAACAAATTCAACGAAGCAAATCAACGTGAAACATCCTTCTTTTCCGGATTTACATTGCCTTAGTCGTGTACGAACTTGCTCAAGAAATATCGATATTAAGAATCTTTAATTTACGAACATAACAATTGTTTGTAAAACATGCCATTTTTCACATGAAAAACACATATCTTAAAATTGTGTCGTTCGGGATAATAGATATTATTGATTAGATAATGTGCTGTATACATGGGGTCTAACAGTGTTGTTTTAGTGTATGACATATTGTTAATTGTAATGTGTATTTTTTAAATTAAAGCTAGGTTGTGACAATCTCAACACATGCACTTGTCAATCAACTCAAACGTCCATCTGCAGTAGAAAGAAGCAATCAGGACCACGACAAAACAGGCAACAATTTTCGATTGTAATTTTCATATATAATTATCACTCATAATTAGTAACGAATTATAAGATAAATATGCTTTTGTTGGTCCTTTGGTGGGAGTTCACGTGCTAATTGTATATTACAAAATTCATATACAGTGTGCACATAGATGTGTTAGGAAACCAGCAACAAACGACTATATTGATCATGTTCCTTTGTTCGCTGAATAAATGAAAAGTATATTTTTCACTGTTACCTTTCCAATAACTTAAATATTGGATGTAATAGGATACTGGCTATATTGTTTGTACAGCTTTAATTGATATATACCTTAATTTATAAGTTTGAAAAACACGTATTATTTAGCACGTTTTCATTTTTTACCGATCTTTTTTTTTAGACTAATCATGATGAGCTTTGATTGTCCTTAAGTGATATCCTTTTGGCGAACCTTATACATACAAGGTGTTAAGTACCGAGAATTGATTAAATAAATGCTTTACTTTGTGGTAAAAAGTATATTAATGGCCACCAGTATGGATCAATATAAAAGTAACAACACTATGGCTAATAAAGATAACGGGGGGAAACTACAATCCACAAATTAACCAAAATAAATAAATACCAGACAATATTGACCCACAAAAATCGTCTGTGAACTAAATTACTCCTGACCGGTTAATTTTTGTTGTGATTTACACATGTTTACCAGATAAATCATATATTCGCTCTGATTAAAATACGTCGATGAGTCGAATCATCTTATTATATTTGCAGAGCAATGTAGTTTGTTCAAATTGGAATTTAAAAACTGAAAGGGTCTGTAATCACCAATGCTGCATCGATCTTCAAAAATCCAAATGTTGCTAAGAAAATGTCCTACTTCTATGAAAAATATGGTATTTTCCCCTCAGATAAAGATAGTGAAAGACATTCTTAATCACTTACCTCCTCTTGGAAAAGTGTAATTTATTTGACTTGACTTTCTAGCCTTTCTTTCCCTTTCTCTCCTTCGGGTTATTATGTTGATGTTTAACACGTGATTCATTTATATTTCGACATCAGGTTTATTACTCTTTTACTTTGGTATTTCCTGTACAATTGAATCGAGAGATGTGAATGAAGCGGACACATATTTTCTATGCAGTGTTGTTGGTTTTTTGTTTGTCGTAGTGTCAGTATTTACTTGTTTCTACTTTATAGAGAAATTGTATATACTATACACAATATGTGTGTTCAGCGACAAAAACTTTTTTGTTTACCTTATTGACAATTTTAAAAAGCAATGTTTTAAGTTTTTGAATTAACTAAGGAATGTTTATTTTGCTATTTTCCTATTTTGTAGAAAAATTTGGTTACGTGATCAAAAGCGCATAAAAATACACAAAGACACAAACAAAGAATTTCAAGATAAGGATAAATACATGACAGGTTCTCCATTGGTACACTAGAATCACGTTTCATATCAAGATTCATCAGTGTCGATCAAATCAAGTTAAAAGTCAAAAGATTCGAAGAAAGTCATATATTTCAAAAACAAAAAAAAACTGATATAAAACTCATCCATAAAAATATCACTCAAAATTTGAATGAGGTAAACTTTTAATTATTTTTCTATGTATGTAATAACATTGAGTTTTTTTTTATTTGATTGTAAAATCAGTTTTCGCCGTTAAATAGTCATCACTTTATAGCTAGTACCACAAAGATAAAGATGTTTGTCCTGTTTGGAATTAACGGTTAAAAAAAAAAATGACCACTCATAACTGGTCACAAACTGTTAGATACATATGGCTTTTTTGTTCCTTCAGCGGGAGTCTTGATATTGATGTTAATATACAATGATGAACACATAGTTTTTTCTTCAAAATCTGCAATAAACGATAACACCAGTCAAACTGTTTTGCTCTTTGAGTAAGATTTAAAACAAATTATATTTGGACACAGTCACGTTTGAAGCATGCTTGAATAGTTTACATAACTACAGGTTATAATTTCACGGATTGTGAAGTTCCAGGAAATAGATGATCTTGACTGTATAAAATGCTATATAAGTATAGTCTTTCATAGGTTATTATTATTTATGACAGTG